>NW_023405205.1:0-45057 GCF_013141755.1 Anopheles stephensi
GGCTCATCCTTTGTGTAGAAAAATGCTGCGTAATCTCGTTCGGCCGCTTTCATTACAAGCAGCTATATGGCTACCAGCTCGGTGGCTCACCACTCCCACGAGTCACTGTGGTAAAGGACCTGGTGTGTGGCTCGATGACAAACTGTCTTTTGAGGCCACATATCAACTCAGTTCTCGAACGAGCCAACATATTATTGGGCCTCAGCACCCGAATGGCGTCTGAGGTCCGTGATCCATTGTGCTAGAGGGCGTTGTATTGCTGCTGGGTCCGTATCGAGCGTGGACTACGCCAGCGTCGTTTGGTCCCCAGCAGGTGTTACCTCTATGAATGGGTTGGAGAAGGTACAACGGAAGTTTGCTAGAATCGCCGTAAGGCGCTTCCTACACGACCCCAGTGCTGCTTCTCCTCCATACTCGGTACGGTGTCAGTTGCTGGGTTTGAATGGCTTAAAAGATCGTCATTGTCAAGCGCGCAGGCTATTATTGCCAACATCCTTCTTGCCAACATTGGCCCTCCTACCCTCCTGGAAGCCATTCTCATCTTTGTCCCATCCTACCGTTTGCGCATTCGCCCTCCACTTCTTATCCATTGCGACGCTCGCGATTTGCTCAAAATGACCCTTGGATGCGCGCATTATCTGACTTCAATTCAGTAGGTGATTCGTTTGACCATAGCATGTTCTTTGCTTCATTCCGTTCCCTTTTATTGTCTTCCGTGGCTTACTGTGTTTCGTCCCGTGCATGAGTATATGTTTATTTTTTATTTTTTATTGTATCTGACGCCACTAGAAAGCCCTGGAGGCATCCAGTTGAAAAAAATAATAATAATAAAATCAAACAAGCTTCGAAGCCTTTTATCATTTCTTAATGATTTCCATCAATTAGACCTGCAAAATTTCTCTCTGATTTCATCACTCATTTCTCTCTCGTGCGCATTCAAACTTTTTACTTTACTTTCTCAATTCTTACAACAGGACGACACATGCCCGATCTTATTACAAATAAACACTTCCACGATCCCCACGACATAACTGGACATGTATGTGGATTGTGTTATCTTCCGCCATCTATTACACTCTCTCTCTTTCTAATGCCGGCATTTCTCTATGCTGCAATTTCGTCACAAAAGTTTTGTTCTACCCATCCGCTGCGTCTCACGTTCTCTAGATGCTTTCTGCTTGCTCGACGACAGAGCTGGCTCTCTCAACAGATGTTTCCGCAGACCTTCGTCCCTTACACCACTCACCATCTGGGCACGCAACATTTCGAGCAAAAACGCTTGGAACTAACTCGTTTGTATGTTGGCTTTCAGTTTCATAATGTATTCGGGAAAAGAGAGTTCTTTCTGCATACTGTGTGGGAAATTGTATCGATCCGCCACCACATTCACTTTAAGTTCCAATTGTTCTCTAAGCTTCATACACAGCTTCTCACAGTTGCACGACGTTTGGCTCCTCCGGTGATGCCATTTTCGATATCAGACTGTTTATTGATGCTCATCCTAACGTTAGCAACATCACTATCTTTATGGACATACACTATTTCATGCACTTGAAGAAAATGTTCATTCTTTCCAAGTATTCACGGGAACACTCCCCCATGATAAAGGGCTCTATGTCACCGATTAACGACTTGTTTTTTTTCTTCTGATTTCAGACTCGCCATTTATACGCAGGCCGAATTTTCCTCGTTGCCAAAAGTGGTGTTCTTCAAATGCGTGAGTACACTTTGACCTCTCGTTTATATCTGTATTTCGCTCTGATAATCTATCTACGCATACATCTCCATTTAATACTAATACATCCACTACTAATCGTAACACTTATACTATTAAAAACACTCTGCGTAAATTTTAAGATTTTGCAAATTTTCTCTTGTTTTTGCATTTGCAATGAAACGAAATGATGCACTAACGGCTCCTGTTTCAGATTTTAAATGTTTTTATAACAACAAAGCTTTTTCTAAATATTTTTCATGTTCAATGGTATCCGCTTGTCACTAGATCTTCCATAATTGTCGACACTACTAGAGACATAATTGTCGACAAATGTTTTTGCGATGGTAGCTGCTGACATATCTGCCATTGGGTAACGCTCTGGCCATCTTGTAAATCTATCCACTATTGTGAGTAGGTAACACATGTCTTCCGGAGGAGGTAGAGGACCAACGATGTCTAGGTGGATTTGGTCAAACCTGCCTTTCGGAATATCAAAAGTTTCCAATGGCGAGTGAGTATGGCGTGCTATTTTGGCCTTTTGGTGTCCATTCTCCCACGTCCTTGTTCATGAATGGCCAGAAATAACGATCGGTCATAAGCTTTCTAGTAGCCCGAATGCCAGGATGTGAGTTATTGTGGATCCCTTGCAACCATGTAAGTTCATGGTGAAATCTTGCACGTGTGGTATAGGGTTATCGATCGGGTGTGGTTATTGCGTTCAGTCGTCGATAATCCCCACATGGTCGCCAGTGGTAGTGTGAAACCGACCGGTGTGTTGTAGTCAGGGCGCTCTATCAATGATGGGTATTGTCTTAAAACCTCACCGAACTCAATTGCTTCCATAGAAAATGTTTTGGTGCGGGAGTGTCCACTGTCGCAATAGTAGTCTTTGACACCAGATTTGTAGTTGGAACAATTAGGCGCCGCTCCTTAAGATCAACTAACAAACCGTGTTTGTGAATAAAGTCAGCTCCTATCATCAACGATTCACAGCTGCTATAACGAAAGTATAAGAGAAAGACCGCCTCAATCCAAGAGACACCTGTATTAACTTGGTGCCATACGTAGAAATGGTACTATCGTTGGCTGCAGCTAATACGTGGTCAGTTGGTTTGGCTACAGTGCCTACTAAATTTTGTAGAATGACGGATACGTCAGCTCCGGTATCTATATGGAATGTGAATCTCATCATTGATGAAGAGACGAGGTGAAGAGCTTAAATTGCTCGTGGGCTATCCCTCAATGCTTCGGAGCAAATTTGTTGTTTTGAAGAGATAAATTGTTCCCACCCTGCGTTGAATTAAAATAGCAAGGAATGATAGACTTGTTCGCGTTCCGTCATAGCGGGCGTTCTCCCTGTTGTGAGGCTGTGTTGCTCGTATATTGCGATTCCCCTGCGCTGATTATTAGAATTGACAGCCATTTGGCGAATCATGTTTCGTAGCTCCGATATTTCTTAACGAATATCGTCAGTCGAGTAGTTTTGAGAAAAATGCTTGGTGCATTCCATTGCGGAATCGCTACCTGTATTGGTGCATTCCCAGAGTGTATTGTATTGGAGTGCATTAGCTAAGGTTTGTTTAGGAAGAGCGCCTATTAGGTACGAGTATCGGGTGCGCTCCCTTGTAATTTGAGATACCTCAAACTCAGCCTCCGCCTGAGCAAGCCACATTTCAGGCATATCATACCAGAATGGGGGTAGTTTGGCGGAAATGCGCTCCACCTGCGGCACTAGTGTGGGTTTCTCTGCCATGCTGGCACTGGGCCTCTCAACTTCCCGTTCTAATGACATTTTAAACAATTCAAATTGAATGTGTTTGTAAGTCAAGATAAAAATTTTACGCAAAATAATATAATAAAAATTTAGGCGAAATAAAGTATAAAGGAAATACGATAGTGGAAAAAAAACATACCCGAAAATGAAATTGAACAATTTAGATAAAATAAAAGATCAAACTGCTAATCCTAGCACTTCTTTAACCCTCATAGTCTAATAATATAATGATATCATACTATGATTGGATCGAAAGATTGTAAAGTGTGTGAAGAAAAAAAAATAAACAGAGTAAAAGGAACGCGCTCATCGCCGATTGTAGAATCACCGAGTAGATGTTTCCCTTAACCGTTTGCTCCAACGGTTTTCCGGGGGATGCTGTGCTGGTGTTCAGCGGTTGTTCCGCTGAAAATGCTATGATGGTATTCAACGGTCGCACCGCCGTTCCGATGATGATACAACGATCCCTGCACTTGTGAGTTGCTGCTTACCGCTCTTCCGCGTCGTCGAACTTGCAGATGTGCTAATCGTCGAACTTCACTTGCTTATTGCGGCCTCTTCCAAAGTGGGCTTAAACGTCTCGCTCCCGTACAAACTTCGATGCACTGGACGTACTGCGACGCATGTACCGAGGTGTTTCGATATATGTGTGTGACGACACTGCAATTGCCTCGTGGTAGTTAGTATCGCCGACAGAGCATGCGATGATGATTATTTTCCTCGTGCGCCACAGGTGTGCAGGTGTGCGTAACGTGCACTTTGTACGTATTACGTACGGCACCGCGTGGTCGCAACTCGGCGACGGATTTCCGATGAGGTACCGTATCCGTGCGCATGAGGTTGAGAGGTGTGTAAGTGTGCGTAGTGTGCTCTTATTACGAACCTTACCTCGTTAATGCCGTTGCCGGAGGAATCTGCGATGCTGTGCAGGATATACCTTTTTGTGTCAGCGTGTGTGTAGCGTGCGCTGAATACGTACTAAAGTACGTTCCCTTTTTGCTGCTGCCGGAGAATTTTGCTTGCGTGTGAATGCAAAGCTGTCCTAGCTGTATCAGCGTTGGCTCGTGTGTCGTAAGCGCATGATGAAAACAAACATGATAACTGCTTCAGTGGAAAGTTGAGGTGCCGTACCTGCCATAATTCGTTACCTGCCAGGCCAAGATCGCTAGAACTGGTCTAACGCGAATCTTACGGTAAGAACTGGTCTAAAGCCGTAACGGTCACTACAACCCTATTGATTGGTGTTGGTACGCGGCAGAGTTCAGTTTTTCAATTCTTAGCATTTTGCTTAGCTTTTATTGCTTAGTATCCGTTTTATTTTTCCTTTAATCTATATTACTTAAAAAGTAACATCAAAATATATAATAAGTTATTTCTGAAATTGTCAAAATCATGGGACCACTTTAAATTTCATGTATATTTAACCATCTTAAAAGTTTAGCTAAACACCGTCAAACGAAAATATAAACCATTTTAATAATCATCATTGATATGCACGCAAACTGGGATTAAAACATGCGCTATAATGCATAGCCACGCGCGGCCTTGAGTGCATCATGCGTGCGATTCCATTTTTGTGAAGCTACGTGACAAACAACACGTACGCACTGCGCTTACGAGAGGAGATAGCAGCATTCTCTTCGTGCTTATCACTTCGCTTCGGGTATAAAAGTAGCTCGTTTTGCAAGCGCGATCACCTTGTGTTCAAATCATCCAAACTGTCCACACGTTCATTATCACTGCGCATTACAAAAAAGCCACGTCATCGTTATGGGTCGCAGCAATCACGTTACAGAGGAGCAGCGCTCGCTTGCAAAGCGCCTGTCTGCGGCACTGCTTGGCCATTCAAAAACATTTGTTTTTAACGCGCTCCACTCTACTGCAACCAAGGGAGCAACGGGTCGGTCACGGAAAACTACCAATCGAGAGGATTCCCGGATCACGCGATTGTGCAAGGCCGAGCCATTCAAGTCGGCGAGGACAATCAGGGACGAGCTGAATCTGTCAGTCAGTAGCCGGACTGTTCAACGTCGGCTGGTGGAAAACCACCTGATTGGCCGTAGACTCTGCAGAGTTCCGCTGCTAAAACGGTGCCACGTCCAAGCCCGTCTGAGGTTTGCCAACGCGCATTACCCTTGGGTGGGCAATAATGAGACGAAGTGGCGCAATGTACTTGTTCGAATTACGAAAATGTTTATAGGGTAGAAATGAACCATGATGAATTTGTAAATGAACTCTAATTAATGCATAAGAATAAAGGACAATTGAATTCACACTCGCAAAGAAACCAGACGTGTTACATCTATCGCAAGACAATCACGATATCACATCCAGTAAATTTTCTACATTTTGGTCCTTCGAACCGGATCGTGTGTCGTGACTTGTATCCTTGTACAATAGTGAATTAGGGCACTACGTGTTACCAATTCTCGTCCAGTTTTGTGCAAGCCAGTTCCGGTTGTACTAGGCTTACGGTGTAGTACAATCATCGCCCCGCTATCAAGGGCACGAACATTGAGTATCCTACTCTACTGTAAAATTCACGATACCCATCCATCGTGAATTCCTTTCGAATCATCGCGTCTGTTCGTTTCAACATCCGTGTGTGGTCACTCTGCATCAAGAGATCGAAACATTCCCACGGAGTGTGCATGTATGTATATGCGTGTGAGTGTAACTTTCGTACATCGTTAGTGCTGTGCTCAGTGATAGAACAATATTGTGAACAATCATTATCACGGACCTTCCTGCCAGCCGATTACTAGTGTGTTTTTGTGTCATCCGTGCTCGCGTGTGAAAGTGAACCGCGTTCCGTCAACGCAGACTTCCGTGAACAATCGTCCTTCTCATCCGCTTTATATTTCGATAATTGTGTTAGTGGAAGCGTCGCTTCATCCAAGCTTCGGTCGACAACCTCATCACCATCGCGCGCCAATTTCATAGCGTCATCTCACCACCATCTTTTAAAGTAAAGGTGTTGTTACTACTGCAACCGTGCTAAGTGAATCGCGTACTTGGACCTGCGTACAATTTTGCATACAACAAAGCTTTCAGTGCGTATCGAGTGCGAAATATTTCATATGTCACTATGGACAAAAAACTTAAAAATGTGCTGTTGAAGAAAAGGCAATCCGAAGCATATATTGCGCGATTAGAGGATTTTATGTTGAGGTACGATGAAAATCAAGTCGATGAGTTGTCCACATGCCTAGAACAGTTGGACTCACATCATAATAGTTTCATAAACGCGATCGGGAAACTAGAGGAACTAGATGACAAAGAAGATACTATTGAAGCGTGCATCAACGATAGGTGTGATATGGACGAACGTTATAGAAAGTTGCGTGGTTTCTTCCTCAAACATAAACCAATGGAGAACCATACAGTGAACAATTCATTGCTGCTTTCGAGCACCGCAGCTCTAAACAGCTCAAGCACAGTGAACATTCGTCTTCCCAAAGTCGAGCTACCGACTTTCGACGGTGATGATACAAAGTGGTTGACTTTCAGAGATCGATTTGTTGCTATGATCGATTCTTCGCCCGAAATCCCACCGATCATGAAGCTGCAGTACTTGCTCGGTACCTTGAAGGGTGATGCTGCTCGGCCGTTCGAGCACACATCGTTGACGGCTGACAACTATGCCGTAACGTGGAAGATGCTTCTGAAACGATACGACAACAAACGCATGTTGTGTCGCGAGTACTACCGGAGACTACATTTCCTTCCATCGGTGGACGGAACCAACGTGGATGACCTGGCCTCACTCGTGGACGAATTCACGAGAAACGTGAATGGACTTCGGAAACTGGATCAACCCGTGGATTCTTGGGACGTGCCGCTGATAAACATCCTGTTCTTAAAACTGGACTCCGAATCACTATTGGCTTGGGAACGACACTCGTCAACGTCGCCTCAAGATAAGTATTCGGAACTAATCAGTTTTTTACAGGACAGAGTTCGCATTCTACGATCAACACTCAACCTGGAAAGGAGCAAGGAGCTGGTTGCGATCACGGTGGCCGGGGTGAAACACAAGTCGAGTGCCGTGGTCAAAGGAACTACATCATCCCCATCACATCGTCGTTCGCAATCCTATGCTGTGACCACAGGGCGTGAGAAGACAGTCGCAGTGAAACCAACATCGTGTTCATTGGGTTGCTCGGACCGACACCCACTGCGCACGTGCCCAGCATTCGATAGAAAGTCGGTGAAGGATCGTCGGGACATCGTGGCAAAGCTGCGGTTGTGTTTCAACTGCCTGTCAATGGATCATCAGGTTCCTGAGTGCAATTCAAAATATTCGTGTCGGTTTTGCAACGCGCGTCACCATACACTGCTGCATATTACATCACCAGCACCAACAACCACACCTTTCGGTCAACCGAATTTTCCGGCAAAAATCAGCATGTCAGCACAATCAGATGAGGTCCAGGAAGGCGACATGGTATTACTAGAAACCGCCATAATCACCATTGTAGACGACCATGGCCAGCAAATCAAAGCACGAGCGCTGCTAGACTCCGGATCTACTTCAAACTTCATCACGGAGTCATTGGCTAAACGTCTGCAAACGCCACAGAAAAGGGTCAACATCGTCATTACTGGCATTGGGCAAGCAGTACAGCAAGTTAAAAACTCTATCGTGGCTACTATTGAATCTCAAAATCAAGAATTCAGCACTAAAATGGAATTCTTTATTTTAAGGGCACCCACATCAGACATTCCTTCGGCTCCAATTGATGTTTCTTCATGGCAGATTCCTGACGTTACACTGGCTGATCCAAATTACCACACTCCAAGCCAGATCGATGTGGTAATTGGTGGGGAGGCCTTCTGGGAACTGCACACAGGCCGCAAACGAGCACTTGGTCCAGGCAAACCATGGCTTATGGAAACACCGTTTGGCTGGGTGGTTGCCGGAAATGCAACGCACAAGAAAACACCATCCAATAAGACTGCGTTATTGAGTGCCGCCATCGTATCAGAACCACTCGAAGCCATGATACAACGTTTTTGGGAGCTAGAAACTGTTGATGACGGACCAGCATTCTCAGTACAGGAAATTACTGTGAGGAATACTACACATCAACAGTAAATCGAGAACCTTCGGGCAGGTACGTGGTCAGACTCCCCCGAAATGTTACTAACGGTGCAACCCTGGGTGCGTCACGAGAAATTGCGGATAGGCGCTTGCTGAGCGTAGAACGTCGATTGAGATCCAATCCTGAAATGGCGAAAGCTTACAGTGCATTCATGGAAGCATACGAAAACCTCGGTCACATGAAGAAGCTTCCCGAGCCTGTAGATGATACAATCGAACATTGTTACATACCGCACCACGCGGTCGTCAAAGATTCCAGTACCACTACCAAGGTTAGGGTAGTGTTTGATGCATCATGCAAGACCTCGTCCGGCTACTCCCTCAATGACACATTACTAGTAGGCCCGATTGTCCAAGAAGATCTGTTTTCCATCATCCTGAGATTCCGTACACATGCCATAGCTATAGCCGCTGATATCGAAAAAATGTATCGCCAAATACTACATCACCCCGAAGATCGAAGTTTGCTACGCATACGATACAGAAAATCCACCACAGACCCAATCTCTACTTATGAACTGGCTACAGTAACGTATGGTACAGCATCAGCACCCTTTTTAGCCACCAGAACACTTCAACAAATTGCACGTGATCATCAGCAGAGCTTTCCTGATGCGGTCGATCCTGTTCTGCACGATTTCTATGTCGATGATCTTCTATCTGGAGCAAGCAATATCGCAGATGTGGTAAAAAAGGTAACTCAGATAACTGCAATGCTGAATTCAGCAGGAATGGTGCTTAGAAAATGGGTATCAAACTGTCCAGAAGCATTAGAAGGCATTCCTGCAGAAAATATAGCAATACAATCCGTTCACGAGCTAGAAGATCACTCCGTCTCAACATTAGGCTTGGTTTGGGAGCCAAGAAACGACGCATTTCGGTTTCAAGTAGATTTACCACCTCCACCAATGTCGTTAACCAAGCGCCAAGCATTATCATTCATCGCGAAGATCTTCGATCCACTCGGGCTACTGGGGCCCACCATAATCATTTCAAAAATGTTTATGCAACGTCTATGGACTCTGAAGAGGAACGGAACGGCGTTAGATTGGGATAGCACGCTGCCACCACAGCTTCAGGAGGAGTGGAATCAATACCATCAAGGAATATTCCGATTGCGAGAGGTCCGAGTACCTCGATTCGTCTCACTGGTGCAAGCACGTAGCGTTCAACTACACATGTTTGCAGACGCATCACAGTCAGCTTATGGAACGTGCGGGTACATTCGTGCAGAAACGAAGGAGTATGTTTCAGTACAACTAATAACGGCAAAATCTAAAGTCGTATCGTTGACAAATACGCATTCAATAGCAAGATTGGAACTTTGTGCCGCAAGGTTAGCCACACAACTCTACAAGAAGATCATCAACGCAACGAGATTCAACATCAAGGTGTATTTCTGGACTGATTCCACCACGGTACTATACTGGTTGCAATCACTGCCGAGTCGCTGGAAACCGTTCGTGGCTAATCGTGTTGCACAGATTCAACGGGACACCGACGGTATGAGCTGGAAGCACGTCCCTGGAAGGGACAATCCTGCAGACGATATCTCACGTGGTGTAAAAGCTGAGGATCTGATCAATCGACACCGGTGGTGGAACGGGCCACATTGGTTGGCACAAAATGAAAGCAATTGGCCAACGTTTATTCCGTCTAAAGATGAAGGTGAATTGGCAGATGAAGAGCGGAAGGCTGCTCAACCCATCACTTGCACCTCTATCGCACGAGCCTTCTCCAACACACTCTTCGCTAGGTATTCAAGTTACCACAAACTTCGCCGTGTGGTAGCATACATATTCAAATACGTGCGGTGCCTGAGAACCAAGGCATATTCTTCACAACATGCAAAGGGGTGTCGTGCCGAAAACAAACGAGATGTAGCTGATACAGATATCGTCGAAGCAACCATCACAACTGAAGATCTTCATCAAGCCGAAATCGCCCTATGTAAACTCGCCCAACAAGATACGTTCGACGACGAAATCCACGCCTTAACAACAGGAAGACAAGTATCCCGAGCATCAAGACTGAAGTGGCTGAGACCATATTTGGACGAAACAGGAGTGCTTCGGGTTGGTGGCCGGCTGGGCAACATGACAGCATCGCATTCGGTTAAACATCCCATCGTGTTAACTGCCACCCATCCTATGGCAGTTCTCTTAGCAACAGCATATCACCTCCGGTTATTACATGCCGGACCGCAACTTTTGCTAGCAACGCTCCGACAACGATTTTGGGTGATAGGAGGAAGAAGTCTAGTGAAATCAATCTACCATCGCTGTCTTCAATGCTTCAAGGCCAAACCAACATTAGTCCAACAAAGTGTTGCAGATCTACCGGAGTCAAGAGTGACCCCAACCAGAGCATTCTCCGTTTGCGGCGTTGACTACTGTGGGCCATTATTCATCAAATCAAATGTTCGGAATCGCGGTCCAAGCAAGGCGTATAATGCAATTTTCGTCTGTTTCTCAACCAGAGCTGTACATATTGAATTGGTGAGCGATTTGACAACAACCGCATTTCTATCAGCACTTCGTCGCTTCGTAGCACGCAGAGGAATGGTGAAGGAGCTGCACTCAGATAACGCTACAACGTTTAAAGGAGCAGCAAATGAACTACATCGTATCTACAAAATGCTGAAGCAGAATGAGGAAGATCGTAAATCCATCTTCAATTGGTGTGCGGAGAACGGCATGATATGGCGTTTCATACCACCGCGAGCTCCCCACTTCGGCGGGCTCTGGGAAGCAGCGGTCAAGTCAGCAAAACATCATTTACTGCGAACCATAGGGACAACAAGTATAACCTACGAAAATATGCTTACATTGTTAACACAGATCGAATCCTGTTTAAACTCGCGACCCTTAGTTCCAATGTCAGAAGATCCGTGTGATCTTGAAGTGCTCACACCAGGCCATTTCCTCATCGGAGGTAACATGCAATCTGTTCCCGATATTGATCACACTAACATTGCGTCTAATCGTTTAAACGAGTATCAGTTAGTGCAACGCTATGTACGATCTATTTGGCAACGATGGCAAAGGGAATATACACAACAATTACAAGCACGATCGTCGTTCGGTAGCAGGTCAGTAGTTGAGCTTAAAGAAAATCAGTTAGTTCTTATACGAGAAGATAATGCTCATCCCACCGAGTGGCCAAAGGGGCGCATTGTTAAACTCCATCCCGGCAAGGACGACGTCATCCGTGTCGTCACTTTACGAACGGCACCTGACAAGTACATCGTGCGACCGACAGCACGACTAGCATTGTTACCTACTACCTCACCTGAATAATAATTCGAACACGTTTGTTTATTAATTACTCTAAAGAATTTCATTCTTGGTGGCCGGAATGTTCGAATTACGAAAATGTTTATAGGGTAGAAATGAACCATGATGAATTTGTAAATGAACTCTAATTAATGCATAAGAATAAAGGACAATTGAATTCACACTCGCAAAGAAACCAGACGTGTTACATCTATCGCAAGACAATCACGATATCACATCCAGTAAATTCTCTACAGTACTGTGGTCGGACGAATCCAAGTTTAACTTGGTTGGTTCGGACGGCAAACGTTGGGTGGACGGCGAGTCCAAATAAAACCGCGTTCAGACCACAGTACACTGTGAAAACCGTGAAGCACGGAGGTGGCAACATCATGGTCTGGGGTTGCTTTTCGTGGCATGGTGTTGGTCCAATCTTTTGGATAAAAGATGCAATGGATCAACATCGCTACGTAGAGATACTGCAGAACGTGATGTTGCCACATGCGGAGTGGGAAATGCCATTGAAATGGCAATTCCAGCACGACAACGATTGAAAACACACGTCGAGGGTAGCTCGACAGTTTCTTTTGGACCAGAAAGTTGTCGTGATGGAATGGCCTGCACAATCAGCGGAACTTAATCCAATCGAGAATCTGTGGCGAATCGTGAAGTCCACGCTTGGTGCTACCGGTTGCAGGAGCAAGGAGGAGCTTTGGCAGCAGATACAGGCTGCGTGGTATGCGATACCGAAGGAGACCTGCCAATCGTTGGTAGAATCGATGCCTCGAAGGGTCAGGGATGTTTTGAGGAACAATGAGCATGCGACAAAATAAAGATGTATGCAATGTTCAATGAATGACTTCAATATATAGTTTTCAAAATTATTGAACTACATAATTTCAGCACTGGTGGTCCTACCATTTTGACAAACAGCGTAAGGCCGAATTTTCATAACAAAGCTTCAAACCTATACCAATCTTTCACAAAGATTGTTCCCTCTGTAATAATCAATACTTTCTCTCGATGTTTACTCGTCACTGGTTTATTAATTAATCCCCCTGAATACCGCCAATGCCTGCTTTTATAACCTCCCACTGTGGCCTTCCTCTCTCACACAATTCCTCTCATTTCACAAACGTTCTCGTCCCTTCTCTTCAGTCTATGTTCTCTTCTCGCTTGCATGCTACACTGCTTGTGTGCAACTTTACTCTACTTAGGTGCCAAATAAGTGTTTTAATAGTTAACTGCACTCATTTGCTGAGAATAATCACTGTTTCATCAAATAATGTTCAACGAAACATCAAGGTTCTACCCCTTTGTCCGACACTGTAAGTATGTATAAGATAGTAGCCAACGTTCGGGTACGTTTTCTTACGTGTTTATTAGTACAAAGCCTTATGCCAACTGCTCGTCGTTTCTCCGTTCAACCTAGTGTACCGAGAACGAGAGTGTGTACTTTACACTACCACTCATGTAATATCTTACTTAAGATTATACAAGACGATTCATTACTCCTCCGGGGGTACAAAAAGGACGTCCTCGCCCGACGTCGCCGTTTACTTCACAATTGTTTTGCCTACGCTATACTAATAATACATTGATATTTCGAATCGCCGAACAGGAATATCTTGCAAAACCATGAAAAAATGGTCCAAATCTAATAATAATAATTACTTTAATTACCTACCTTTACTATTAAGATTGTATTCACCGTTTGTGAATCTTAATATTATTTCCATCTTTAAATGTTAGATTATTATCTGTCCTAACAGTCGCAACTTTGTACGGATCTTTATCTTTAGTTAATCGTTGAGAAGATTTTAGGAAAATTCCATCGTTAGGGGCTAATTGATTACGCTTCAAAAGATTATTATGTTTGTTTTCGTAGTAGATTTTATGTTTCATTAAGTTATGTTGCACCTGTGTGTGCAATTTCTCAAAGTTCAAAGCAATGTCTGCAGTATCCGTAACAGATTGTGAATTGATAATTATATCACGATGTTCAGTAACAGAATGATAAGTGTTATTGTAAATATCCGTTAATACATTAAGCTGTTCTTCTAATTTTAATGAATTGTATTTGTTTTTCAAAGTTCGATATAATTCAATCAAGGTGGAATGAAACCTCTTCACAGTGCCATTTGATGTTGAGCAACTGGCATAATGAATTGTTATATCTAAGTAATTTAAAAATCCAACGAAATCTATGGATACGAATGCAGGCTCTTGATTGCAAACAATCATTTTAGGACGGCCATATTGCCGAATGTGTTCTGTTCTTGCAGTTTTTAAATCAATTATCGTTCTGGTCTGAAAAGGGATCACGTTAGCAAACTTGGAAAGGAATCTACAATCGTTAACGATTTAAATTTTTAAGAAAAAATATGTCGATATGAACTCGTTCAAATGGTTCTGTTTCAAAGACAGATTGACGTATCAATTTCCGGGGCTTTCGATCGCATTTGCTTAGTTTGCATATATTGCATGACGCTATGAATGTTTTCAATTTGCTGTGCATTTTTGGGAAAAAATAATGTTGTCCTAACCGCAGTTAATTCTCTTTAAACCCTCTATGCGCCGTTGCGCGAGTTTCACGAATGATTCTATCTTGTCTTCGTCTTCGTCTTCGTCAATAATTTCTTGGAGGAGCTAATTGGAAATCACGAGTTTAAATATTCTTCCAAAGAAATATTTTTTGAATGTTTCCTGTATCTGTTGTATCATCGATTCAGGCGATTTGATACAGTTTGTTCCCTTCGAGTTTGGATATGTTTTAAAAATAGTAACAATATCTTTTTCTGCAAAACGAAGCTTGCTGTTTGTATGTTGTTGTTTGTAGAGTTTTGAGAGACTTTGGGTCTCTTGGACCTCTTTCGTCTCTTACCTGTAGTATTGTTCTCGTTTTTTGTTTTGTATGATATAAAAATGAATTTTTGGTTATTGTACTATAATTGGGAAAAAAGTGAAATTTAAAGTATAACGGGGATAGGGAGGATTAATAGTGTGAAAAGTTGTTTAAGGTAACTCAAGCCCCTGAACCTTGGTTGCACCAGACCAAAGGAGAGCTTGGAACTAACTCGTTTGTATGTTGGCTTTCAGTTTCATAATGTATTCGGGAAAAGAGAGTTCTTTCTGCATACTGTGTGGGAAATTGTATCGATCCGCCACCACATTCACTTTAAGTTCCAATTGTTATCTAAGCTTCATACACAGCTTCTCACAGTTGCACGACTTTGGCTCCTCCGGTGATGCCATTTTCGATATCAGACTGTTTATTGATGCTCATCCTAACGTTAGCAACATCACTGTCTTTATGGACATACACTATTTCATGCACTTGAAAGAAAATGTTCATTCTTTCCAAGTATTCACGGGAACACTCCCCCATGATAAAGGGCTCTATGTCACCGATTAACGACTTGTTTTTTTTCTTCTGATTTCAGACTCGCCATTTATACGCAGGCCGAATTTTCCTCGTTGCCAAAAGTGGTGTTCTTCAAATGCGTGAGTACACTTTGACCTCTCGTTTATATCTGTATTTCGCTCTGATAATCTATCTACGCATACATCTCCATTTAATACTAATACATCCACTACTAATCGTAACACTTATACTATTAAAAACACTCTGCGTAAATTTTAAGATTTTGCAAATTTTCTCTTGTTTTTGCATTTGCAATGAAACGAAATGATGCACTAACGGCTCCTGTTTCAGATTTTAAATGTTTTTATAACAACAAAGCTTTTTCTAAATATTTTTCATGTTCAATGGTATCCGCTTGTCACTAGATCTTCCATAATTGTCGACACTACTAGAGACATAATTGTCGACAAATGTTTTTGCGATGGTAGCTGCTGACATATCTGCCATTGGGTAACGCTCTGGCCATCTTGTAAATCTATCCACTATTGTGAGTAGGTAACACATGTCTACCGGAGGACCAACGATGTCTAGGTGGATTTGGTCAAACCTGCCTTTCGGAATATCAAAAGTTTCCAATGGCGAGTGAGTATGGCGTGCTATTTTGGCCTTTTGGTGTCCATTCTCCCACGTCCTTGTTCATGAATGGCCAGAAATAACGATCGGTCATAAGCTTTCTAGTAGCCCGAATGCCAGGATGTGAGTTATTGTGGATCCCTTGCAACCATGTAAGTTCATGGTGAAATCTTGCACGTGTGGTATAGGGTATCGATCGGGTGTGGTTATTGCGTTCAGTCGTCGATAATCCCCACATGGTCGCCAGTGGTAGTGTGAAACCGACCGGTGTGTTGTAGTCAGGGCGCTCTATCAATGATGGGTATTGTCTTAAAACCTCACCGAACTCAATTGCTTCCATAGAAAAATGTTTTGGTGCGGGAGTGTCCACTGTCGCAATAGTAGTCTTTGACACCAGATTTGTAGTTGGAACAATTAGGCGCCGCTCCTTAAGATCAACTAACAAACCGTGTTTGTGAATAAAGTCAGCTCCTATCATCAACGATTCACAGCTGCTATAACGAAAGTATAAGAGAAAGACCGCCTCAATCCAAGAGACACCTGTATTAACTTGGTGCCATACGTAGAAATGGTACTATCGTTGGCTGCAGCTAATACGTGGTCAGTTGGTTTGGCTACAGTGCCTACTAAATTTTGTAGAATGACGGATACGTCAGCTCCGGTATCTATATGGAATGTGAATCTCATCATTGATGAAGAGACGAGGTGAAGAGCTTAAAATTGCTCGTGGGCTATCCCTCAATGCTTCGGAGCAAATTTGTTGTTTTGAAGAGATAAATTGTTCCCACCCTGCGTTGAATTAAAATAGCAAGGAATGATAGACTTGTTCGCGTTCCGTCATAGCGGGCGTTCTCCCTGTTGTGAGGCTGTGTTGCTCGTATATTGCGATTCCCCTGCGCTGATTATTAGAATTGACAGCCATTTGGCGAATCATGTTTCGTAGCTCCGATATTTCTTAACGAATATCGTCAGTCGAGTAGTTTTGAGAAAAATGCTTTGGTGCATTCCATTGCGGAATCGCTACCTGTATTGGTGCATTCCCAGAGTGTATTGTATTGGAGTGCATTAGCTAAGGTTTGTTTAGGAAGAGCGCCTATTAGGTACGAGTATCGGGTGCGCTCCCTTGTAATTTGAGATACCTCAAACTCAGCCTCCGCCTGAGCAAGCCACATTTCAGGCATATCATACCAGAATGGGGGTAGTTTGGCGGAAATGCGCTCCACCTGCGGCACTAGTGTGGGTTTCTCTGCCATGCTGGCACTGGGCCTCTCAACTTCCCGTTCTAATGACATTTTAAACAATTCAAATTGAATGTGTTTGTAAGTCAAGATAAAAATTTTACGCAAAATAATATAATAAAAATTTAGGCGAAATAAAGTATAAAGGAAATACGATAGTGGAAAAAAAACATACCCGAAAATGAAATTGAACAATTTAGATAAAATAAAAGATCAAACTGCTAATCCTAGCACTTCTTTAACCCTCATAGTCTAATAATATAATGATATCATACTATGATTGGATCGAAAGATTGTAAAGTGTGTGAAGAAAAAAAAATAAACAGAGTAAAAGGAACGCGCTCATCGCCGATTGTAGAATCACCGAGTAGATGTTTCCCTTAACCGTTTGCTCCAACGGTTTTCCGGGGGATGCTGTGCTGGTGTTCAGCGGTTGTTCCGCTGAAGATGCTATGATGGTATTCAACGGTCGCACCGCCGTTCCGATGATGATACAACGATCCCTGCACTTGTGAGTTGCTGCTTACCGCTCTTCCGCGTCGTCGAACTTGCAGATGTGCTAATCGTCGAACTTCACTTGCTTATTGCGGCCTCTTCCAAAGTGGGCTTAAACGTCTCGCTCCCGTACAAACTTCGATGCACTGGACGTACTGCGACGCATGTACCGAGGTGTTTCGATATATGTGTGTGACGACACTGCAATTGCCTCGTGGTAGTTAGTATCGCCGACAGAGCATGCGATGATGATTATTTTCCTCGTGCGCCA
Source organism: Anopheles stephensi (assembly GCF_013141755.1). NCBI lineage: Eukaryota > Metazoa > Arthropoda > Insecta > Diptera > Culicidae > Anopheles > Anopheles stephensi. The sequence goes on from NW_023405205.1 coordinate 17,872, forward strand.
CAGGTGTGCAGGTGTGCGTAACGTGCACTTTGTACGTATTACGTTCGGCACCGCGTGGTCGCAACTCGGCGACGGATTTCCGATGAGGTACCGTATCCGTGCGCATGAGGTTGAGAGGTGTGTAAGTGTGCGTAGTGTGCTCTTATTACGAACCTTACCTCGTTAATGCCGTTGCCGGAGGAATCTGCGATGCTGTGCAGGATATACCTTTTTGTGTCAGCGTGTGTGTAGCGTGCGCTGAATACGTACTAAAGTACGTTCCCTTTTTGCTGCTGCCGGAGAATTTTGCTTGCGTGTGAATGCAAAGCTGTCCTAGCTGTATCAGCGTTGGCTCGTGTGTCGTAAGCGCATGATGAAAACAAACATGATAACTGCTTCAGTGGAAAGTTGAGGTGCCGTACCTGCCATAATTCGTTACCTGCCAGGCCAAGATCGCTAGAACTGGTCTAACGCGAATCTTACGGTAAGAACTGGTCTAAAGCCGTAACGGTCACTACAACCCTATTGATTGGTGTTGGTACGCGGCAGAGTTCAGTTTTTCAATTCTTAGCATTTTGCTTAGCTTTTATTGCTTAGTATCCGTTTTATTTTTCCTTTAATCTATATTACTTAAAAAGTAACATCAAAATATATAATAAGTTATTTCTGAAATTGTCAAAATCATGGGACCACTTTAAATTTCATGTATATTTAACCATCTTAAAAGTTTAGCTAAACACCGTCAAACGAAAATATAAACCATTTTAATAATCATCATTGATATGCACGCAAACTGGGATTAAAACATGCGCTATAATGCATAGCCACGCGCGGCCTTGAGTGCATCATGCGTGCGATTCCATTTTTGTGAAGCTACGTGACAAACAACACGTACGCACTGCGCTTACGAGAGGAGATAGCAGCATTCTCTTCGTGCTTATCACTTCGCTTCGGGTATAAAAGTAGCTCGTTTTGCAAGCGCGATCACCTTGTGTTCAAATCATCCAAACTGTCCACACGTTCATTATCACTGCGCATTACAAAAAAGCCACGTCATCGTTATGGGTCGCAGCAATCACGTTACAGAGGAGCAGCGCTCGCTTGCAAAGCGCCTGTCTGCGGCACTGCTTGGCCATTCAAAAACATTTGTTTTTAACGCGCTCCACTCTACTGCAACCAAGGGAGCAACGGGTCGGTCACGGAAAACTACCAATCGAGAGGATTCCCGGATCACGCGATTGTGCAAGGCCGAGCCATTCAAGTCGGCGAGGACAATCAGGGACGAGCTGAATCTGTCAGTCAGTAGCCGGACTGTTCAACGTCGGCTGGTGGAAAACCACCTGATTGGCCGTAGACTCTGCAGAGTTCCGCTGCTAAAACGGTGCCACGTCCAAGCCCGTCTGAGGTTTGCCAACGCGCATTACCCTTGGGTGGGCAATAATGAGACGAAGTGGCGCAATGTACTGTGGTCGGACGAATCCAAGTTTAACTTGGTTGGTTCGGACGGCAAACGTTGGGTGGACGGCGAGTCCAAATAAAACCGCGTTCAGACCACAGTACACTGTGAAAACCGTGAAGCACGGAGGTGGCAACATCATGGTCTGGGGTTGCTTTTCGTGGCATGGTGTTGGTCCAATCTTTTGGATAAAAGATGCAATGGATCAACATCGCTACGTAGAGATACTGCAGAACGTGATGTTGCCACATGCGGAGTGGGAAATGCCATTGAAATGGCAATTCCAGCACGACAACGATTGAAAACACACGTCGAGGGTAGCTCGACAGTTTCTTTTGGACCAGAAAGTTGTCGTGATGGAATGGCCTGCACAATCAGCGGAACTTAATCCAATCGAGAATCTGTGGCGAATCGTGAAGTCCACGCTTGGTGCTACCGGTTGCAGGAGCAAGGAGGAGCTTTGGCAGCAGATACAGGCTGCGTGGTATGCGATACCGAAGGAGACCTGCCAATCGTTGGTAGAATCGATGCCTCGAAGGGTCAGGGATGTTTTGAGGAACAATGAGCATGCGACAAAATAAAGATGTATGCAATGTTCAATGAATGACTTCAATATATAGTTTTCAAAATTATTGAACTACATAATTTCAGCACTGGTGGTCCTACCATTTTGACAAACAGCGTAAGGCCGAATTTTCATAACAAAGCTTCAAACCTATACCAATCTTTCACAAAGATTGTTCCCTCTGTAATAATCAATACTTTCTCTCGATGTTTACTCGTCACTGGTTTATTAATTAATCCCCCTGAATACCGCCAATGCCTGCTTTTATAACCTCCCACTGTGGCCTTCCTCTCTCACACAATTCCTCTCATTTCACAAACGTTCTCGTCCCTTCTCTTCAGTCTATGTTCTCTTCTCGCTTGCATGCTACACTGCTTGTGTGCAACTTTACTCTACTTAGGTGCCAAATAAGTGTTTTAATAGTTAACTGCACTCATTTGCTGAGAATAATCACTGTTTCATCAAATAATGTTCAACGAAACATCAAGGTTCTACCCCTTTGTCCGACACTGTAAGTATGTATAAGATAGTAGCCAACGTTCGGGTACGTTTTCTTACGTGTTTATTAGTACAAAGCCTTATGCCAACTGCTCGTCGTTTCTCCGTTCAACCTAGTGTACCGAGAACGAGAGTGTGTACTTTACACTACCACTCATGTAATATCTTACTTAAGATTATACAAGACGATTCATTACTCCTCCGGGGGTACAAAAAGGACGTCCTCGCCCGACGTCGCCGTTTACTTCACAATTGTTTTGCCTACGCTATACTAATAATACATTGATATTTCGAATCGCCGAACAGGAATATCTTGCAAAACCATGAAAAAATGGTCCAAATCTAATAATAATAATTACTTTAATTACCTACCTTTACTATTAAGATTGTATTCACCGTTTGTGAATCTTAATATTATTTCCATCTTTAAATGTTAGATTATTATCTGTCCTAACAGTCGCAACTTTGTACGGATCTTTATCTTTAGTTAATCGTTGAGAAGATTTTAGGAAAATTCCATCGTTAGGGGCTAATTGATTACGCTTCAAAAGATTATTATGTTTGTTTTCGTAGTAGATTTTATGTTTCATTAAGTTATGTTGCACCTGTGTGTGCAATTTCTCAAAGTTCAAAGCAATGTCTGCAGTATCCGTAACAGATTGTGAATTGATAATTATATCACGATGTTCAGTAACAGAATGATAAGTGTTATTGTAAATATCCGTTAATACATTAAGCTGTTCTTCTAATTTTAATGAATTGTATTTGTTTTTCAAAGTTCGATATAATTCAATCAAGGTGGAATGAAACCTCTTCACAGTGCCATTTGATGTTGAGCAACTGGCATAATGAATTGTTATATCTAAGTAATTTAAAAATCCAACGAAATCTATGGATACGAATGCAGGCTCTTGATTGCAAACAATCATTTTAGGACGGCCATATTGCCGAATGTGTTCTGTTCTTGCAGTTTTTAAATCAATTATCGTTCTGGTCTGAAAAGGGATCACGTTAGCAAACTTGGAAAGGAATCTACAATCGTTAACGATTTAAATTTTTAAGAAAAAATATGTCGATATGAACTCGTTCAAATGGTTCTGTTTCAAAGACAGATTGACGTATCAATTTCCGGGGCTTTCGATCGCATTTGCTTAGTTTGCATATATTGCATGACGCTATGAATGTTTTCAATTTGCTGTGCATTTTTGGGAAAAAATAATGTTGTCCTAACCGCAGTTAATTCTCTTTAAACCCTCTATGCGCCGTTGCGCGAGTTTCACGAATGATTCTATCTTGTCTTCGTCTTCGTCTTCGTCAATAATTTCTTGGAGGAGCTAATTGGAAATCACGAGTTTAAATATTCTTCCAAAGAAATATTTTTTGAATGTTTCCTGTATCTGTTGTATCATCGATTCAGGCGATTTGATACAGTTTGTTCCCTTCGAGTTTGGATATGTTTTAAAAATAGTAACAATATCTTTTTCTGCAAAACGAAGCTTGCTGTTTGTATGTTGTTGTTTGTAGAGTTTTGAGAGACTTTGGGTCTCTTGGACCTCTTTCGTCTCTTACCTGTAGTATTGTTCTCGTTTTTTGTTTTGTATGATATAAAAATGAATTTTTGGTTATTGTACTATAATTGGGAAAAAAGTGAAATTTAAAGTATAACGGGGATAGGGAGGATTAATAGTGTGAAAAGTTGTTTAAGGTAACTCAAGCCCCTGAACCTTGGTTGCACCAGACCAAAGGAGAGCTTGGAACTAACTCGTTTGTATGTTGGCTTTCAGTTTCATAATGTATTCGGGAAAAGAGAGTTCTTTCTGCATACTGTGTGGGAAATTGTATCGATCCGCCACCACATTCACTTTAAGTTCCAATTGTTATCTAAGCTTCATACACAGCTTCTCACAGTTGCACGACTTTGGCTCCTCCGGTGATGCCATTTTCGATATCAGACTGTTTATTGATGCTCATCCTAACGTTAGCAACATCACTGTCTTTATGGACATACACTATTTCATGCACTTGAAAGAAAATGTTCATTCTTTCCAAGTATTCACGGGAACACTCCCCCATGATAAAGGGCTCTATGTCACCGATTAACGACTTGTTTTTTTTCTTCTGATTTCAGACTCGCCATTTATACGCAGGCCGAATTTTCCTCGTTGCCAAAAGTGGTGTTCTTCAAATGCGTGAGTACACTTTGACCTCTCGTTTATATCTGTATTTCGCTCTGATAATCTATCTACGCATACATCTCCATTTAATACTAATACATCCACTACTAATCGTAACACTTATACTATTAAAAACACTCTGCGTAAATTTTAAGATTTTGCAAATTTTCTCTTGTTTTTGCATTTGCAATGAAACGAAATGATGCACTAACGGCTCCTGTTTCAGATTTTAAATGTTTTTATAACAACAAAGCTTTTTCTAAATATTTTTCATGTTCAATGGTATCCGCTTGTCACTAGATCTTCCATAATTGTCGACACTACTAGAGACATAATTGTCGACAAATGTTTTTGCGATGGTAGCTGCTGACATATCTGCCATTGGGTAACGCTCTGGCCATCTTGTAAATCTATCCACTATTGTGAGTAGGTAACACATGTCTACCGGAGGACCAACGATGTCTAGGTGGATTTGGTCAAACCTGCCTTTCGGAATATCAAAAGTTTCCAATGGCGAGTGAGTATGGCGTGCTATTTTGGCCTTTTGGTGTCCATTCTCCCACGTCCTTGTTCATGAATGGCCAGAAATAACGATCGGTCATAAGCTTTCTAGTAGCCCGAATGCCAGGATGTGAGTTATTGTGGATCCCTTGCAACCATGTAAGTTCATGGTGAAATCTTGCACGTGTGGTATAGGGTATCGATCGGGTGTGGTTATTGCGTTCAGTCGTCGATAATCCCCACATGGTCGCCAGTGGTAGTGTGAAACCGACCGGTGTGTTGTAGTCAGGGCGCTCTATCAATGATGGGTATTGTCTTAAAACCTCACCGAACTCAATTGCTTCCATAGAAAAATGTTTTGGTGCGGGAGTGTCCACTGTCGCAATAGTAGTCTTTGACACCAGATTTGTAGTTGGAACAATTAGGCGCCGCTCCTTAAGATCAACTAACAAACCGTGTTTGTGAATAAAGTCAGCTCCTATCATCAACGATTCACAGCTGCTATAACGAAAGTATAAGAGAAAGACCGCCTCAATCCAAGAGACACCTGTATTAACTTGGTGCCATACGTAGAAATGGTACTATCGTTGGCTGCAGCTAATACGTGGTCAGTTGGTTTGGCTACAGTGCCTACTAAATTTTGTAGAATGACGGATACGTCAGCTCCGGTATCTATATGGAATGTGAATCTCATCATTGATGAAGAGACGAGGTGAAGAGCTTAAAATTGCTCGTGGGCTATCCCTCAATGCTTCGGAGCAAATTTGTTGTTTTGAAGAGATAAATTGTTCCCACCCTGCGTTGAATTAAAATAGCAAGGAATGATAGACTTGTTCGCGTTCCGTCATAGCGGGCGTTCTCCCTGTTGTGAGGGTGTGTTGCTCGTATATTGCGATTCCCCTGCGCTGATTATTAGAATTGACAGCCATTTGGCGAATCATGTTTCGTAGCTCCGATATTTCTTAACGAATATCGTCAGTCGAGTAGTTTTGAGAAAAATGCTTTGGTGCATTCCATTGCGGAATCGCTACCTGTATTGGTGCATTCCCAGAGTGTATTGTATTGGAGTGCATTAGCTAAGGTTTGTTTAGGAAGAGCGCCTATTAGGTACGAGTATCGGGTGCGCTCCCTTGTAATTTGAGATACCTCAAACTCAGCCTCCGCCTGAGCAAGCCACATTTCAGGCATATCATACCAGAATGGGGGTAGTTTGGCGGAAATGCGCTCCACCTGCGGCACTAGTGTGGGTTTCTCTGCCATGCTGGCACTGGGCCTCTCAACTTCCCGTTCTAATGACATTTTAAACAATTCAAATTGAATGTGTTTGTAAGTCAAGATAAAAATTTTACGCAAAATAATATAATAAAAATTTAGGCGAAATAAAGTATAAAGGAAATACGATAGTGGAAAAAAAACATACCCGAAAATGAAATTGAACAATTTAGATAAAATAAAAGATCAAACTGCTAATCCTAGCACTTCCTTAATCCTCATAGTCTAATAATATAATGATATCATACTATGATTGGATCGAAAGATTGTAAAGTGTGTGAAGAAAAAAAAATAAACAGAGTAAAAGGAACGCGCTCATCGCCGATTGTAGAATCACCGAGTAGATGTTTCCCTTAACCGTTTGCTCCAACGGTTTTCCGGGGGATGCTGTGCTGGTGTTCAGCGGTTGTTCCGCTGAAGATGCTATGATGGTATTCAACGGTCGCACCGCCGTTCCGATGATGATACAACGATCCCTGCACTTGTGAGTTGCTGCTTACCGCTCTTCCGCGTCGTCGAACTTGCAGATGTGCTAATCGTCGAACTTCACTTGCTTATTGCGGCCTCTTCCAAAGTGGGCTTAAACGTCTCGCTCCCGTACAAACTTCGATGCACTGGACGTACTGCGACGCATGTACCGAGGTGTTTCGATATATGTGTGTGACGACACTGCAATTGCCTCGTGGTAGTTAGTATCGCCGACAGAGCATGCGATGATGATTATTTTCCTCGTGCGCCACAGGTGTGCAGGTGTGCGTAACGTGCACTTTGTACGTATTACGTACGGCACCGCGTGGTCGCAACTCGGCGACGGATTTCCGATGAGGTACCGTATCCGTGCGCATGAGGTTGAGAGGTGTGTAAGTGTGCGTAGTGTGCTCTTATTACGAACCTTACCTCGTTAATGCCGTTGCCGGAGGAATCTGCGATGCTGTGCAGGATATACCTTTTTGTGTCAGCGTGTGTGTAGCGTGCGCTGAATACGTACTAAAGTACGTTCCCTTTTTGCTGCTGCCGGAGAATTTTGCTTGCGTGTGAATGCAAAGCTGTCCTAGCTGTATCAGCGTTGGCTCGTGTGTCGTAAGCGCATGATGAAAACAAACATGATAACTGCTTCAGTGGAAAGTTGAGGTGCCGTACCTGCCATAATTCGTTACCTGCCAGGCCAAGATCGCTAGAACTGGTCTAACGCGAATCTTACGGTAAGAACTGGTCTAAAGCCGTAACGGTCACTACAACCCTATTGATTGGTGTTGGTACGCGGCAGAGTTCAGTTTTTCAATTCTTAGCATTTTGCTTAGCTTTTATTGCTTAGTATCCGTTTTATTTTTCCTTTAATCTATATTACTTAAAAAGTAACATCAAAATATATAATAAGTTATTTCTGAAATTGTCAAAATCATGGGACCACTTTAAATTTCATGTATATTTAACCATCTTAAAAGTTTAGCTAAACACCGTCAAACGAAAATATAAACCATTTTAATAATCATCATTGATATGCACGCAAACTGGGATTAAAACATGCGCTATAATGCATAGCCACGCGCGGCCTTGAGTGCATCATGTGTGCGATTCCATTTTTGTGAAGCTACGTGACAAACAACACGTACGCACTGCGCTTACGAGAGGAGATAGCAGCATTCTCTTCGTGCTTATCACTTCGCTTCGGGTATAAAAGTAGCTCGTTTTGCAAGCGCGATCACCTTGTGTTCAAATCATCCAAACTGTCCACACGTTCATTATCACTGCGCATTACAAAAAAGCCACGTCATCGTTATGGGTCGCAGCAATCACGTTACAGAGGAGCAGCGCTCGCTTGCAAAGCGCCTGTCTGCGGCACTGCTTGGCCATTCAAAAAAATTTGTTTTTAACGCGCTCCACTCTACTGCAACCAAGGGAGCAACGGGTCGGTCACGGAAAACTACCAATCGAGAGGATTCCCGGATCACGCGATTGTGCAAGGCCGAGCCATTCAAGTCGGCGAGGACAATCAGGGACGAGCTGAATCTGTCAGTCAGTAGCCGGACTGTTCAACGTCGGCTGGTGGAAAACCACCTGATTGGCCGTAGACTCTGCAGAGTTCCGCTGCTAAAACGGTGCCACGTCCAAGCCCGTCTGAGGTTTGCCAACGCGCATTACCCTTGGGTGGGCAATAATGAGACGAAGTGGCGCAATGTACTGTGGTCGGACGAATCCAAGTTTAACTTGGTTGGTTCGGACGGCAAACGTTGGGTGGACGGCGAGTCCAAATAAAACCGCGTTCAGACCACAGTACACTGTGAAAACCGTGAAGCACGGAGGTAGCAACATCATGGTCTGGGGTTGCTTTTCGTGGCATGGTGTTGGTCCAATCTTTTGGATAAAAGATGCAATGGTTCAACATCGCTACGTAGAGATACTGCAGAACGTGATGTTGCCACATGCGGAGTGGGAAATGCCATTGAAATGGCAATTCCAGCACGACAACGATTGAAAACACACGTCGAGGGTAGCTCGACAGTTTCTTTTGGACCAGAAAGTTGTCGTGATGGAATGGCCTGCACAATCAGCGGAACTTAATCCAATCGAGAATCTGTGGCGAATCGTGAAGTCCACGCTTGGTGCTACCGGTTGCAGGAGCAAGGAGGAGCTTTGGCAGCAGATACAGGCTGCGTGGTATGCGATACCGAAGGAGACCTGCCAATCGTTGGTAGAATCGATGCCTCGAAGGGTCAGGGATGTTTTGAGGAACAATGAGCATGCGACAAAATAAAGATGTATGCAATGTTCAATGAATGACTTCAATATATAGTTTTCAAAATTATTGAACTACATAATTTCAGCACTGGTGGTCCTACCATTTTGACAAACAGTGTAAGGCCGAATTTTCATAACAAAGCTTCAAACCTATACCAATCTTTCACAAAGATTGTTCCCTCTGTAATAATCAATACTTTCTCTCGATGTTTACTCGTCACTGGTTTATTAATTAATCCCCCTGAATACCGCCAATGCCTGCTTTTATAACCTCCCACTGTGGCCTTCCTCTCTCACACAATTCCTCTCATTTCACAAACGTTCTCGTCCCTTCTCTTCAGTCTATGTTCTCTTCTCGCTTGCATGCTACACTGCCTGTGTACAACTTTACTCTACTTAGGTGCCAAATAAGTGTTTTAATAGTTAACTGCACTCATTTGCTGAGAATAATCACTGTTTCATCAAATAATGTTCAACGAAACATCAAGGTTCTACCCCTTTGTCCGACACTGTAAGTATGTATAAGATAGTAGCCAACGTTCGGGTACGTTTTCTTACGTGTTTATTAGTACAAAGCCTTATGCCAACTGCTCGTCGTTTCTCCGTTCAACCTAGTGTACCGAGAACGAGAGTGTGTACTTTACACTACCACTCATGTAATATCTTACTTAAGATTATACAAGAGGATTCATTACTCCTCCGGGGGTACAAAAAGGACGTCCTCGCCCGACGTCGCCGTTTACTTCACAATTGTTTTGCCTACGCTATACTAATAATACATTGATATTTCGAATCGCCGAACAGGAATATCTTGCAAAACCATGAAAAAATGGTCCAAATCTAATAATAATAATTACTTTAATTACCTACCTTTACTATTAAGATTGTATTCACCGTTTGTGAATCTTAATATTATTTCCATCTTTAAATGTTAGATTATTATCTGTCCTAACAGTCGCAACTTTGTACGGATCTTTATCTTTAGTTAATCGTTGAGAAGATTTTAGGAAAATTCCATCGTTAGGGGCTAATTGATTACGCTTCAAAAGATTATTATGTTTGTTTTCGTAGTAGATTTTACGTTTCATTAAGTTATGTTGCACCTGTGTGTGCAATTTCTCAAAGTTCAAAGCAATGTCTGCAGTATCCGTAACAGATTGTGAATTGATAATTATATCACGATGTTCAGTAACAGAATGATAAGTGTTATTGTAAATATCCGTTAATACATTAAGCTGTTCTTCTAATTTTAATGAATTGTATTTGTTTTTCAAAGTTCGATATAATTCAATCAAGGTGGAATGAAACCTCTTCACAGTGCCATTTGATGTTGAGCAACTGGCATAATGAATTGTTATATCTAAGTAATTTAAAAATCCAACGAAATCTATGGATACGAATGCAGGCTCTTGATTGCAAACAATCATTTTAGGACGGCCATATTGCCGAATGTGTTCTGTTCTTGCAGTTTTTAAATCAATTATCGTTCTGGTCTGAAAAGGGATCACGTTAGCAAACTTGGAAAGGAATCTACAATCGTTAACGATTTAAATTTTTAAGAAAAAATATGTCGATATGAACTCGTTCAAATGGTTCTGTTTCAAAGACAGATTGACGTATCAATTTCCGGGGCTTTCGATCGCATTTGCTTAGTTTGCATATATTGCATGACGCTATGAATGTTTTCAATTTGCTGTGCATTTTTGGGAAAAAATAATGTTGTCCTAACCGCAGTTAATTCTCTTTAAACCCTCTATGCGCCGTTGCGCGAGTTTCACGAATGATTCTATCTTGTCTTCGTCTTCGTCTTCGTCAATAATTTCTTGGAGGAGCTAATTGGAAATCACGAGTTTAAATATTCTTCCAAAGAAATATTTTTTGAATGTTTCCTGTATCTGTTGTATCATCGATTCAGGAGATTTGATACAGTTTGTTCCCTTCGAGTTTGGATATGTTTTAAAAATAGTAACAATATCTTTTTCTGCAAAACGAAGCTTGCTGTTTGTATGTTGTTGTTTGTAGAGTTTTGAGAGACTTTGGGTCTCTTGGACCTCTTTCGTCTCTTACCTGTAGTATTGTTCTCGTTTTTTGTTTTGTATGATATAAAAATGAATTTTTGGTTATTGTACTATAATTGGGAAAAAAGTGAAATTTAAAGTATAACGGGGATAGGGAGGAATAATAGTGTGAAAAGTTGTTTAAGGTAACTCAAGCCCCTGAACCTTGGTTGCACCAGACCAAAGGAGAGAAGCAAATCTCTCTCTTGGTCGAATTTGCCCCTTCGTGAGTTGTTTGGTAACTCCTACCTTCTGACCATGTATGCTCCAGCCTGTATTTAATACAGTCTAATTAGCTACTTGGATTATATAATTATTCCTCTCTTCTTTTATATTGTTAATATTTTGATTATAATTATTATTATTATTTTTTGTTTCAAATGAATTTAAATTTTGTCATAAAGTTGCGTTTTCCTGAGGATTTTTCCAAAAGATTTTTCTGTTTTTTGTCATCAGGAGACAAAATATCATCGATATTATCATCCAAATTACACGATTTTTCAAAAGTAATATACCCGTAGCATTCTGTTAGAAGATGTCGGACTGTGGTTTGTTTCCCACAGAATCGGCAGATTGGTGGAGATTCTTTTGAGAATAAATAGTTAATAAATAACTATGAATAAATGTGTTAAGAGGGTGTGCCCGATTCTTAGCCTTGAGATGAGCTGTTGGTCTTTGCTGTTCTGGAGATCTGGCCATGGTGATGTGGATGTTTTGATGAATCTTAGTTTATTTGATGTGTCCTGTATCCATGTGTGTTGCCAAGCATTGGTAAGCTCGTGTTTGCACTTTTTTATTGCATCCCTTTTGGATAAGGGATGTGTATTTATATCTGGTGATTTTCGGCCTTGATTAGCGAGTCTGTCTGCTTTTTCGTTTCCTGTAACTCCGATGTGGCTTGGTATCCAACAGAAGGTTATGTTGTTTTTATTGATAGCCAGTTCTATTTATTGAATATGCGGGTCTTTAATTTGCCCATGTTCTAATGCAGCTAAAACACTAGCGCTGTCAGAAAATATTACATTTAGTTTGTGAGGATTAATGGCTTCCTCGGCAGCTATGGTGATTGCTATGGCTTCAACGGAGAATATTGACGTAAAGTCAGGTAATTTTACTGCAGAATTAGTGATTGGGTTTGTATTTTCAGAGTAAATTCCACAACCAGCCTGAATACTGTTAATCGAACCATCCGTATAAATTTTGTGATGTGTTGAGTAATTATTTTTAATATGCTATATTGTGAGTTGGTATGCTTGATTCGTGTTTGTCCTAGTAAGTTTATGTAAGGTCCAGTCTATCGTTGGTGTTTTTTCTGTCCAAGGGCGTCCAGACAGGCGAGGAATTTTTAAAACATTTGGCAGTTTTAAGTTAGTGATCTCTTCAAATCTCGCATTAGTTCTATTAAGTAAGGAAGTACATTCAAACTCTTTTTCTACACAACGGCACGCAGCTCCAATCAGTCGCATTATGGCAACATAGTTGAATGGGAGTGCTCCGATTTCGCATATAAGGGAATCCGTAGGGCTGGTTTTGAAAGCACCGGTAGCCAATCTGATTGCTGCATGATATATGGGAGCTATTTTTGTATGGAACGTATCAAATTGTGAACTAATTATTTCTGTCCCATAAAGAATTGTTGGAAGAAGCCAGTTATTTATTAACCGGATCATGATTGCTCTCGAGGCTCTGATTTTGCCCGAGCCTAATATTTTAAACATATTTGAATGGGATTTCGTTATCGTTTTGATGTAATTACAATGTGCAATAAAGGACATTTTGCTGTCTAAAACGTCCCCTAAAATTTTTGCTTTACGGACATTTGGTATCTGTATGCTATATATCTTTAATGTATTATTTGGGCGTGAATGTTTGAGATAACAAATATGTAATATTTTGCAACCCGGTCGATTTGCACCACTGTTGTAGTTTATATAGACCCTTTTGCAGTTTTATTCTAGCTTCTCTGGGTGAAGAATCCATAGAGATTATTGTTATGTCGTCTGCATATACTAAACAGGTAACATTTTGAGGTATGGAAAAGAAAAGGGATTCAATACTGATAAGAAAAAGAGTTGGAGAGAGGATAGCGCCTTGAGGAACACCGTTTTCCACCTTTTTTTATTTGAGAAAAAGCGTTTCCTATTGTGATTGAGAATGTCCGGTTTTGTAAAAAGTTTTTTATGAAGATTGGCAAATTTCCTTTGAAACCTCAATTTTTTAATTGTTTTAAAATGCCATGTCGCCAGGTTAAATCATAGGCTTTGGCGAGGTCTATTATAGCTAGATCTGTGTGTTTTTTATTTTCTTTTGCTGTTGAAAGCAAATTGTCCAGTTTTGCAAAGTAAGTTTCTGTGCCATGACCACTTCTGAATGCGTGTTGATTGATATGTAATAGTTTTCTGTTTTCCAACTCGTGGCTTAGTCGTCTGTTAACCATTCTTTCTAAGATTTTACTTATACAGTTTAATAATGATATTGGTCGGTAGCTATTGACATCAAACGGAGATTTTTGTGGTTTAGGTATAGGTATGACGTAACTATGTTTCCATCCATCTGGAATTTCACCTGTGTGCCAAATATCATTGTAAATTTTTAAGAAGTACTCCAATGCACAAGATGGGAGGTGTTGAAGCAGTGGGTATCCCACACCATCTGGGCCAGCAGATTTTCCATTGCACTTTTTTAACGCATGTTGAAGCTCTTATATTGTGAATGGTTTATTCTAGTGTATATTTTGGGAGGTTGTAAAGGAGAGACTTTTTTGTTCGGCCGCTACTTCAAAAATTTGGCAGAGTAACTTTTGTTCGAGGATATATTTTGGAAATGTTCAGCAAAGCTCTCAGCAATTTCGGAGGGATGAGTGATTGGATTTTGAGGATTAATTAGATTTGGAAGGTGAGAACACGATTTTTGTCCTGTCAAAAGCCTTACCCTACGCCACACTTCTTTGGAAGAAGTGGATGGGCTGATTTCAAGGATAAATTTTTCCCAGGACTTGGATTTTGCCTTGAATATTGCTATTCTGGATAGTTTATGTGCATCTTTATATTTTTCGTATATGTCTTGGCGAATGTGATCGTTACAATTTGAGGGTGCTAATTTCCGGAGTTTTCGCAGATATTTTCGTCTAAGCCTTATCGCTTCTGCTACCTCCCTATCCCACCAAGGAACATATCTTTTGGATATAGTTCCATTGGTTTTTGGGATGCTTTTTGAAGCCGCTTCTAATATCAGCTCTATGAGTCTTTGTTCACTCACTGTCATTGAACTCCATGGGGAACTATTTAGCACATGTTGGTAGGTTGACCAATCCGCTTCTTCGTATTTCCACCGTGGCCGGTATGAGGGTTTTGTTGGGTTTGGGATTGAAGGTACGTGCTTAATTGTTAGTGGAAAATGGTCGCTGCCAAAAAGATCTTGTTCAGAAGAAAGGCTGAAGTTAGTGACTATTGAGTAGGAAATTGCACAGTGATCAATTGAGCTTTGATGGCCTGTGGAAGGATCAATGCGAGTGGGAAATTGGTGAAAAATTGCGTGTATCTGGCTATTTTCAAAAGTGCTATGAACAATTCTGCCTCGATTGTTTGTTATGGGGCAGCCCCAGTCCTCATGTTGTGCATTAAAGTCTCCTATAAGAAGCATGGGGTGTGGTATTATGTTGATCATGTTATTTAGTTCCGTTTAGATATCGTAACTATTGTTTGGTGATAAGTATAAGCAAATTATATAAATTTCTATTGGGCTTTTTATATGGGCACATAGAGCTGGCATTTTTGAATTGATAAGAATATTTTTGTACGGTAGGTCTTTATAAATTCCAATACAGATGCTATGATGTGTGGTGGAGGAAGGCTTAACAATCCATGCGTATTTATTAAGAGGAGTTCTATTAAGTATGTTTGGAGGTATATGTGCTTCTTGTAGGGTAATTATACTCGGCTCATGTTTATTTATTAATAGCTTTAGTTCATTCAAGTTTTTCGAAAAGCTTCGTATATTCCAATTCAACAAAAATTTTGGTTCTGAATTCCCGTTGTTCGTATTTATGTTTTGGGTTGTATAATCCATTTAAAAATAAAAAGAGTTTTCGTGTACTCAAATCTTCAAAAAGTCACTTATTTGTTGAACGTTTCGATTTTTTTGTCCGTTTTTCGTCGCTGGATGATGTACGTGGGTGTTTAAAGATCATAGTTTTGTTTGTTGCTGATGGATTTGTGTTGTTTGGTTCTGAGTAATCTGATTCCATGTCTGATTCGTTTGGCGGTCGGTGTATGGTGTTCTTTTGTTTTGTTAGTTTTTCTACAGTTTTTGTCAGAGTTTCGATTTGCTCGTTAAGCTTATTTATTGTTTTTACGAGACCTTCAATTATTTTATATTTTGAGTCTGACTGTTGTGCAGTAGCCAATCTTTGTTGCACAATGTTTGCCATGATTTGTTTTTGATTGTTTTGTTCTATTTGTGTTCGGGCCTCTCGGAAAGTGCAATTTTGGTTCACTTTAATTTTGATAATTTCAGTTTCCTTCACATATAATGGGCATTTTTTGTCAAAGGTGTTGTGGTTTTCCTGGCAGTTAGCACAGTTTGGTGTGGAGTTACAGGGACCGTGAGAATTTTGTCCGCAGTTTGAACAAATTTCTTTGTTTGCACAGTTCTTTGTAGTATGTCCAAAACGGAGGCATTTGTTTTTATCCTTTCTAGCCCAATGTATATATATTCCGGGATTTTCGTTGCTTGCATTGTCACGACGTACGAATTTGTCGGCGTAACTTGGCAGTTTATTCTCTTCGTGAATCGGTACACTTCCGTTATGTTTTCGGCTGCTAGGTGTGTTTTTATATCCTCCATGTCCATTTCGTTTATCGAGTTGCACGTGAAAACAAATTTCACGGAATTGAGAGTAGCGTGTGGAGTGATTGTTATTCCCTCGCCGTTTGTTAGAGAGGAAATCTTTTGCAGTAAGGTAAAAAATTTTCGGATCTGATTTCGATAAGATATGTGCCATTTGTCCAGTTGACGTCCCTGCTCTATCTTACCTATCGCTCTCTTGATGGTGTCAGAGACAATCCATGGGTTCTTTGGAAGTTGCTTTCCTTCTAAAGCGCGTAGAACCAGGAACCGTTTTTCCCCGTATTCATTTGTATTGTATTGTAAGTATGCCGGCAGCGTTCTCCCTCTTTGTTCCGTAGAACGGAGCGGGGGGAACCCGGCAGTGAGGGTCGGCGAACTCATCGCGACACCTCACGCTTCCCCGAAAACACTGCTGCTGTTTTGTTGTTTTGCACTGAGTATAACTCGTTCAAACTGGTTTTTTTTTTCCTTTAAGAATCGTAACAGTTGGTGAGACAAAAAATATTCTGATTCTGACTTTGGCACTGAATCACAAACACGTCTGTTCACGTTGAGCGACCGACAGCGACTGGCTTGCTTGTAATGAATCTGTCATAATTTCGAAAAATCTGTTCTTGTTGCACGCTTTCTGCTTCGCTTGCAGTGAAAACTATTTGTGTTTTAAATGTGTTGGTAGATTTTTCTGTGCATGGAATATAATAATCAGCGCAAGTATCGGCTGAATGAATAGTTTCCAGTTCACAAGTGGATTCCGATTCAGATCTTTGAACAATAATTGAACAGTTACTTTTTGTATCTGGCAATGCTTCGTTGGCATTCAATTCGATAAGCTTTACTGTTACTCCTTCCTCCGTAACAGTGTGTCCTAAGAAATCGACTTCTTTTCTAAAGAAGTTACATTTGCTCACTTGAATTTTCAAATTAGCTTCGTAAATATTTTAATCAAGTCGTTTTTATGATCCTGCAGTGAGCAGTGAGTAAACTATAATATCGTCCATGTAGGCAAAACAGCACTTCCCTATTTCCTCTCTAAGCATACAATCCATTACCCTTTGAAATGTGACGGGTGCGTTTTGCAACCCAAAGGGCATTCGCGTTAATTCAAATTTCCTAGACGACATTGAAAGTGCAGTTTTTTCTCAATACTCTTCATTCATTTGGATTTGGTGATATCCTTACTCAATTGTTGAAAATTAGCGAGTCCGCCCTAACTTATCAAGTGTGTCTGATATTTCTAGGATTGGATAACGATCACTGATAGTTTTCTCGTTCCTCGCTTCCTATGGTCAACAACGAGACGAAACTGCTAATTGCCCTTTGAATCTGCCTTTTTTGGCACCACCCATACCGGACAAGTGTATGGTGAAAGGGACTGTCTTATTGACTCTTACTGACTTGTCTTATCTTATACCATCGTCTAGCATTCTTTTTTCTTGTGTGTGAACTTCATTCTCATAAACTTGTGGGTATGTATACGATTTTGTATGGACTGGTATGCTATCTGTAGTTCTTATTAAATGTTTTGTTTTGTGTGTGAATGTTAGAGGATCGGACTCGAAATATAGTATTTCGTTATACCTTGTTAATATTCCATGCAATGCTCGTTTTTCTTCTTCATTCAAATTATTGTCGTTTACAACAATTTGTTTGTTATTTTCCATTCTTGGCAATGAATCTAAACTTTGAAAATCCATACCGATTTCGACCTCATTGATATTCATTTCCATGATACTTGTGTGTTTGTCGCGTGCGCGAAGCTAACCTCGTGGCGCGTTTCTTTAGACAGGCGCAGGTTTCGCCGACTAAAGACCAATAATACTCAGACTCGTTCGGATTGTGAAATGACAAACTTTATTGAAGTTTATTCGTGTTTTATGTCTAAGTATTGCTGCAGCAGTTCTTCGGTTGTCCGTTGGCGACCCATCACGGTCAGCATTTCTTATTCTGATTGTACCATTGTACCGTCAGTTGGCGACATCCCCCCGCCCTCGTAATTCCTCAAAGAGGTGTTACTCCTGCTGGTTGTCTGAATGGTGGAGGTCCCTTTCTTTGATCTACAAATCTAAGCATAACATATCCAATGGGTATCATTAGGCTGCTGGTCTGTACCTTTGTCCTGCTTGCTCTCGCGTTCTGAAAAAATCTTGCTTAATGGTTTAAAAAAGTTCCGATACAGGTCATCTTTAACTACTTAAGTCGGTTTTATCTCTATTTTGGATGTCTGAATTTTACAGTAGTGTGTAAGTAATATTATTCCCATATTGTGGGTTGGGTGAGTGACGCCTACCCGTTGGGTGGTCGTTGAGGAGGGGAGGAGTATTTCGTTGGTATTCGTCGCAAAGAACAGGAATTGATTTGATTGTTTGAGTTCGATGAACTCAGTAATTTATTCTCTGGTTTCCCTAACAGAGCAGGTGCGATCGTTTTGTTCGTGAAGGAAAATTGACGCCACGCATTCGGGTTCCCTTTGAACTATGGTTTCTGTTGTTATATAATGAGTTTAGTTCGTTAAGTTTGTTATATCCTATAGGATAAAGAATGAATCCTATTATGATCTTCTGCTGAGTGTCTGTAGTGGTGCGTTTTTCTAAGTCCGGGATCGGAATAATATTGAACATCTCGAAATGTTTGTTCAATACGAGTGTGTTCGAGTCTTTTGCCTGTCATCTGTAGGCTCTTTAGGTCGGTGTTGTCCTTTGATATTCTTTCTTTTATCTTCTGTACTATCCGATCCTCATCGGTCGTATCTAGGGGGTTTGTTTGTATTGCATTATACTTATTTATTATTTCTTGAATTAGTGTGCTTGTTAGCATTATGGTCTCTTGAGTAATTTTTGTAAGAGCGTTCTTTTTATTAACGCTGGATCGTCTCCTGAGTTCGTCTCATGCATTGTTTAGTTCATTTAGTCTGGTGTGGAGTTCGTCTGTTATTTTGTCATGTCGTTTGCTTGCTTCGGACAATTTTTTGACACGTGAGTGATTTTCTCGTCCACGCTATCTCCCCCAAACAGTACTTCTTTTATGAAACCAAGGATCCCGTTGGATCGCCTTGTTCTTGATCGGACCAAATCACGGATCAGTTGGATTGCATAACCGCACTCACGCTGTAGGGCGTTCTTTAAATGAGTAAGTATTGGGTCAGTTATGTTCGAATCGAACTTGTGTCATTGTCGGTGTATGTCTGTGTGTGGTATGTCGTTTCCCATACCCCCTTTTGCAGAAGCAAAGTCCCAAAGTGGTCGAAAAATATGCCTGCTTCTGATATTGGCACTGTAGTTAGGCCTCCCGTATTGTGGGCGTAGCTTAGAAAGTAAAGTATTAAAATTGGCTTGTAGGCTTCCACGTTATTGCTCTTATCTTCGGTTTATGTCGCTTTGCTTGCGATTGAGTTGTAAGCTCTGCTGCTTTCCTCTTGATTAGTTCGGTGTCTGGTAGTAGTAGTAGTAGTAGTAAGTATTTATAGTTTGATTTGGAATACATAGTGTTTTACAATATTGGCAATTATTAAGAAACATTAGCGGGTTCAACTTGTTCGTCTTTCCTCGCAAAATTGGATGACTTTCCTGGCATTGCCATTTTGAAAAGGTATGTTCTGCCCTGGTGGCAATTTGAATTCCAATGTGTGGGAAAAAATATCTCATTAACAACCCACTTAGTTCAAAACGAGCTTTAATCTTATCAGCCTAATCTTACAACTTATTCTTACAACTATTGCTACATACTTACTAATTCTATTTAACCTATACTATAACTTGTTTTTAATAAGAATTCAAAAGTATTATTGTATTGTTTTAAAACTTTTAATATATAGTAGCAAGACTTATCTTTTCCTTACTAAGTACTTAACTTGCGTATGATTGCAAACTGATTTGTTTGGCATTTTGTTAAGCAATTTTCCTGTATTTTGTTTATGTATTGAGTTATGAAAGGTATATCAAAAATACCGTGGAGGGATGATGTACGATACCAAGGGGGAACATTCAAAATAGTTTTTAAAATATTGTTTTGCAATATTTGAAGTGTTAATTTATGATAATTTGCGCATTTAGACCAGACCGGTGATGCATACGTTAGTATTGGTCGTATTGCCGCTTTAGATTTCATATGCAGAAAAACTAGTTTTTTCGCACTTTGCCACTGTGACTTTGGTATTGATTTTAAATGTTAATCTTTTGTCTATAAGAATGCCTAGATATTCAACCGAATTTCTCCAAGCTATGCGGTTGTAATTATAATTTACATTTTGATTTGGCAATTTATTAGGTTTTCTGTACCTGTTGAAAAATATTGCCTCCGATTTAGATCCAATAATTTTAAGTTTCCATTTCTGGCAGCACTTGGCATATGTTTTGAAGTGCATTGTTTAATGATTTTATGATTGTTTTGGGAGATACAGCTGAACATGCTATTGCTATGTCGTCTGCGTATAAATATTTTTTTGCAATTTTTCATGGAAGGAATGTCAGCTGTGTAAATATTAAAAAGTAGAGGGGATAAAGTACTTCCTTGCGGTACTCCTGCCGTGGGAGAGTAAGATTCTGATTTACAGGTGCCAATATGAATAATATTTTTTCTGTCTTTCAGATACGATTGAATGATTTTAATAAGATATTTAGGGAATTTTTGGGTTTTTAGTTTATGTATCAATCCTTCATGCCAGATTTTATCGAAAGCTTTTTCGCTGTCTAGCAGAACAAGGCCTGTAGATTTCTTTACTTGTCTTTTTGCCTTGATATGTTTTGTTAATCTGTGCAACTGATGGGTGGTAGATAGGGAAAGCTGGAATCCAAACTATTCCTTAGGGATGATGTAATTGTTTGAGGTTTGTAGTCTAAGTTGGATATCAATACATTTTTCAAATAATTTGCCTAAGCAACTTAATAGGCTAAGGGGGGTCTGTAGCTTTATGGTTGGGATTAGTCTTTGCCCGTCTTTGGAATTGCAATTACTTTAGCTATTTTCCAATTTGAAGGAAAGTAACCAAGTTTCATGCATCCATTAAATATAGTAGCCAGATATGCTATTGCTTGCGTGCTAATCTTTTTAATGACCGATTGTTTAGCACGTCGTATCCTGCGGATTTATTTGTTTTTAATTTTTGCAGTCGTTTTTTGATATCTTCAGGTTTTATCAAAGCATGAACGATGTTTTCGGTTAGAATAGGCTTTGTCTGTAATTTGCGTAGGTCATTTGCAACTTTTAGCTAAATTATTGGATCAGAATTACTTGCGATTTTATGTGCTGATTTGAACTGTTCTTTGAATGTTTCGCATTTCTCTTCAGTCGTAATAAGAGTTATTTTGTCTTTTTTTCTGAGTAGGGATTGTTCTTGAATTGTTTTTAATTATTCTCACGAATTTCCAGAGTTTACTGTTGCCCTTGCCATGTTCATAGTTCATGGAAAGTAGATTTTTGGTCCATTCTTTATTTATTACTTCAGACAATGTTTGTTCGATTTTCTTTTGAAGACAGTAATAAAATTTTTTAAGCAAAACGTCTTGTCTGTGCTTTTGCCATCTCTTTAGAAATACATTACGGATTTTTATGAGTGAAATTATTTCTGGTGGTATGATTATTTCTATATGTGCTAGGTGTTGTGAGTGGGACGACTAATCTATGAGGCCGATGTGATAGATGATGTAAGGTTTTCTATCACTTCATCGATTTGTATGCAGTTATTTATGTCACTAAACTGTGTCTCGATTGGGTTTATCGTATATTCATGTGTTCTTTGAAAATGTTCCAGTTAGCGTTGCTATAGTCGAATATTTTGTGATCATAATTGTTTAATGTTTTGAACTAGAGATTGAAAAAACTACGGGAGGATTATATGAGGTGAAACCAGGTTTTGGAAAAATTTGCCCATTTGTAGTTCTCTAAACAGACAGTTCCAGCTGCATTTATGGAAGCACAGTTCCATAGCCTGTGTCCCAGCATTTAGGTCAGCACATATAATGAAGTTATTTCTTCTATTGTGAGAATTCTGATGTCGCATCTGAAGTTGCTGACAACGGAATTGGCACCCGGATGATAAGCTGTGAAAAAGTCAATGGTACCTTTGCTACCTTACTAATGCTTCGATTTTCTTAAGATTTGGACTTTTTAACACTTTATGTTAACTGATGATTTTTAAATAAAACGAGTATTCCCACTTTGGCACCGTCTATCCTATCAAGCCTATGAGTAGTATAATTTGGAATTGAGAATTTCTGATTCGGTTTTAAGAATGTTTCTACTATGGCCAAACAAATCATATTACTGTCATTTAGAAAATGTGTTAATTCATGTTTTATTTTGGAGATTCCGTTTGCATTCCAGTTTGAAATAGAAATATTATTTGACCCCGCTATTACGGAAAGCAATATTTTTGAACTATCTGGAAGACTACGTTAATCTGGTCTTCCTTACTTTTACAACTCATAAGGCACGAAAAAGTTTCCGTTATTATTTGGGTCAGAACTGCTGCAGATCGCTCTCATTAGACGCAGCTATGTTTGCATAGGTATTGGTTTGCGGTTTATGCGTATGTAATGCGTGCGCAGGGAGACGATTGTTTTGCGGATGGTAGGTGTGGGAAGTCTTGTGAAATGATATTTTTACCTGTTTTGGAATTGGTGCTTTGGCTTTGCTGATCTCTTTTGACATCTTGCTCTGTCGCTCTAGGCATCCGAAGTAGTTAGCAGTGTGGTTGCCACCGCAATTTGCACACTTCAACTTGTGCGTCGAAATTAGTCCGTCCGTTGACCCCTTTGCCACTGGGCATTCGGATGATACGTGAATGTTCCGCAAATTTTATGCATTTCGAGGTTTGAAGCAATTTGCCGCTCCGTGTCCCAAATCGTTGGCAATATTTGCACTGCATGATGCTGCTGCGATTGTAGTAATATCGCCAGTAGACCGATGGGTGGTCTAGTGCTTTGGTCATGCGCAGCATCTTGATGTCAACCGCGCCTTTAGGGAAGTGGAGCAGATACGTGGCTTGCTCCTCGAATATTTTTTTGTTGATAGCGAACTTCTTTATCGTCACTTGTGTTATGTTCTCTACTTTAAGTAGTGTTATAACTTGGCCTGTGGGCATGTCGATGAGTCCCAACAGTACAATTTTGGTGGTTTTGTCTTCCTCCAATTGGAACGTATGGAAGTCCGTGTTGGTTTTTTCAAAGTAGTTCACAACTACTTTGTGATCATTGACAGTGGTAGTGCGTACTACTATCCCCTTTTGTGTAACAGCAGTCGTATATCTGACGATTCCAGAAGCGATGATTTTATGAGGACATCTCCAACGTTGTTGCTGTTTACCACTATTGGCGGTGGTGGTTTTGACAGCGATGTAACTCGCGTTGGAATACTATTATCGATCTCCTGATCGTCTATCGATTGCAATAAATCGTACTGGATTTTGTTGCTCCAGGTGTCTCCAGGTCCCCTGGACGTTGACCATCGAGGGTACCCTAGTGGCCAGGGGATCGCAGCCAGGGCAGAGCAGCATCTACACTGTGTAAACTGGAACCCTACGTTTTACTTGAAATTCACTCACCTCTCCGTCCTCTTTCTTCCAATTTCTGCCTCACGTAGACACTCCGTTATTGGCCTAGCAGCCCTTCACATACCCATTCGATTTCCTTATCGCGAAGCTGTTTCAGCCTCCAAGGCTGCAGCTTCTTCTGCTGTCGTAAGGCCGTTCCTAGTTGTTGGGTTCACTGCCTTCGTGTCCTGTCCTCCATCCACGTCATCGGTGAGGACCGTCTGTCCATCACCCTCGTTCGCGCCACCCAATGCCGACGGAGTTTCGAGTTTCGCCGTTCCACCGTCGATGGTGATGGAGGTGGTGAATCGGGACGACCACCTCGCCGCTCCTCTCTCGGCACCGCCCGTTGGCGTCTCCTTGCCGCGTTACGCCGGTCATTCCTGGCCCGCTGGACTGCGTCGGGATCGGGCCAGTCTACTGGCGCTGTGGAATCGCCTTGCGAGGCTAGCATCTCGCGTTCGGCGTTCCAACCGCCCTGAAGCTCATCAGTTATGCGTGCAGCAGCTTCACAATCCGACTCCAGCTTTCAGGGCTCTGCAGCAGGCTGCAGAGTTTGTTGTCCGGCGTAACGGCATCCGAAGAATCACCGCCCAGCTGCTCCCGTCGAACGTCCGCAAACCGGGGACAGCGGGAAAATGCGTGTTCAGCCATCTCTGCCACGCTTGGGCAATGGGGACAGTCAGGGGATGACGTGAAGCCCATGTTGTGCAGGCCCGATGCGTCCACCGAGTGTACCGGCTTGCCGCCGCACTGTCGGCGTCAACGTCCCATGTACGCTGCCACATGTGGAACGTGCGGAAACGCTCCGACCGCCGCACCTGCTTGCTGTTCTCGTTGCGGCCTTCTTGGTGCAGGCGGCGATAGACGCGGCTGTCCTCCTCGATCTGCAGGCAAATGCTGGCTAGCAGCACCGCCGTATCCCCACTTGTCGTCCGGAATGCTCTGTACACCCGAATTGTCGTTTTCCGCTGTACTGAGCGAACAAGTCTGCGGCATTGTTGCTTTCCCAAGCCTCCCGACCATACTGGGGCTCCTTATTGAAGGATGGAATCCGCTACAGCTGCCAGTACTCGGGCACTGCCACCCTTGTTGCCTTTGCTGCAAACTGCTGAACATGCGGCAACCACTATAGATGGTCGTGCAACCAAACCGCAAGGTAGCGGCTGGAGTGCTGGGATTGCACAACCACCCCTCCCACGTTGATGCTGGCTGACAGTGGCTTCATGCTGGAAATCAGCATCGTCTCCGTCTTCTCCGGAGCAAGAGAAGGAAGGTGCCGTGTCAGCCAGTCGGTGATTGCCGCAATGGCGAGTTCAGCATTTCGGGATGCGGATCGGGGTGTCACTGCCGGGACCAAGACTACAAAGTCATCGGCGAAGCCAATAACCTCGGCCCCATCTGGTAGTGGAACACTCAGGACTCCGTCGTAGAGTACGTTCCACAGTGTGGGGCCCAGGATGAACCCCTGTGGGACACCGGCGCTCACGCGCCTTCCGACAGGGCACTCGCTGGTGTCGATAACCAGCCGCCGATCCTCCAAGTAACTCTGCAGCATCCTCCTCAGGAGGGACGGGATCCCTTTCGCTTCCAGAGCATCGGATATGGTCTGCCACGACGCGCAGTTGAACGCATTGCGTAGGTCCAACGCTACCACCATCAGGCAATGTTTGTCCCGGTGGTTTGTCCGACGATAGGACATGGCCGTCCTCCCGGCCCATGCTCGCGCTGATGGTGGATCTCCCACGTCGGAAACCATATTGCTCCTCTGATAGCCGTGCAGCATCCGGCTCTTCCAGATGCTCGTTGAGGCGGTTCTGGATCAGGCGCTCCAACACCTTGCCGAGTGCATCTAGCATGCACAACGGACAGTACGAGGAGCTTTCCCCGGGAGTTTGCCTGGCTTTGGCAGCAGTACCATGCGCTGTCTTTTCCATGACGAAGGAAACTCGCCACGGTCTAGACAGTCCTGATATAAACGGATAAAAACTTCCGGGTACTTCCTGATTACCGCCTTCACCGCCACATTCGGGATCCCGATGTGACCCGCTCAATCGTTTCGTCGCATGCTTGCAACATGGCATCGATCATCCTCTCGTGGCTGACTGCGCGCTCGAAAAATCTGGCTGCATCCAGTGTGACCAGGAATGCCTTAGCCGAAACTGCGTGGTCTTCCACCTCCGGCCAGCGTTACGGAAACGCTTCTGGCGGGGGTCAATGCATCGTGCCTGTTCTACATGGTCTTCCACGTTGATCGACAGTCGAATCGCCCTATACATTTCCAGGTACGATGAACCAGTAGCCGCAGTCATCCGAATGATGTCTGGTTGTAGCTTCTCGACACGAGTATGCCGCTGTTGTGGAGCTTGATGCTGCACCGAAAGCTGTTGCTGTTTCGGTTGCTGCTCACGCTGCTCAGGATTCTGCTGTTGCTGGCCTCGGGGCAACCCACGCTAATCACAGTCGTCCACGCAAGATCCTGCGTAGATGTCGTTCAAGTGCGGATGTTACGTGCGCAGTTAGCTCCGTAAGGGTGCTCCAGGACCTCCTGTCGTCAAGGAGATGCGACGCTAGGGTGTGCGGGCTCAGGTCATTGCACTCAGGAACCGATGACGGTAGGCTGTAAACGCTGGACAGTGGAAGAATGCATGCTCTGCTGTGTCAGCTTCATGGGAGCATCGGGGACACTCCGGGGTCGTGGTGAACCGCATATGGTGCAGGTAGTCGCGGAAAAGTCCGTGACCGGACAATACCTCACCATGCTTCCGAGAGTGCCACATTTCAATGTTGGGGATGACACGGGGCGTCCAGCGGATATACCGCGATGCATATGGTGCTACTGCGTCAGCATCCCACTGCTCCTGCCATAGTCAGCTGGTCGCTGCTAGTGTTGTTGTCTGCTGAGACGTGCTGTCGTTAGTAGCAGCGGGCGTCCTCCTGCACGAGCAAACAAATAGGTACAACGCAACAATCACGTTGTGCCTTCATCAGTAATCTGCGATTAACTTGCCGCTCAACCGATGTGTGCCAAACGGGAGCACCATATCGTAGAATGAAGTTACCCACCGAAACTAACAATCGTCGTTTACCGCGGACCGCTGTGATTCCGCATGGAAACTGCCTTTGCTACACGGAGCGCCTATGCGCAGGCATGCTCAACCTGTGGACGCCAAGACAGATGTTCGTCGATAATCACCCTTAGGTACTAGATGTTCTTCGCCGATCGCAGCGGTGTACCCAAGATGGTGACTGGGTACCCCTCAGGGGCAGTCCTCATGGTTGAAATTATCACAACTTCCGATTTCGAAGGATCCAACTCCAATCGGTGCGCTGTCATCCATTCACTAACGGTATTTATTGCGGAGGTGGCCAGTTGGGAAGCCTGCTGTAGGGTGGTTCTGGGCACTAGCAGCGCTAGATCTTCCGCCAACCGACGACTTCCAAAGTGGAAAGACGGTACAGTTTGATCGGAGAACCTCCTGACTGCCGAGCTAGAGCGTCTCCGTGAGAGCTGCGCAACCGCTGAGGACTACGTTTCCGCGCTGCCCACCGGAGGATCGAGCCGTAGCGTC
>NW_023405206.1:0-5000 GCF_013141755.1 Anopheles stephensi
GCGTGTGCCGGGCGCCCGCGGCGGTCGCGTGTCTGGACGGGGAATCAACTTCGAACGTTTTTAAACCGCAACAACTTTAATAACGCTAGTGGAGCTGGAATTACCGCGGCTGCTGGCACCAGACTGGCCCTCCACTTGATCCTTATTGAAGGATTTATGCTCAATTCATTCCATTATGGACCATCGTTAGAGAGGTCCATATTGTTATTTCTCGTCACTACCTCCCCGTGCCGGGATTGGTAATTTACGCGCCTGCTGCCTTCCTTGGATGTGGTAGCCATTTCTCAGGCTCCCTCTCCGGAATCGACCCTGATTCCCCGTTACCCGTCGCAACCATGGTAGTCCTCTACACTACCATCAATAGTTGATAGGGCGACATTTGCAAGATCTGTCGTCGGTCAAGCGACCATACGATCGGCATCCTTATCCAGACTTCAACTCAAGCCGCCCGGAGGCGATTGGTTTACTAATAAGTGCACCAGTTCCACACCGCCCGCAAGCGGACAGCGTCCCGGCATGTTGCATGTATTAGCTCTGCTTTTCCACAGTTATCCAAGTAACTGAAGGGTGGATGATCTTGTGAATTATGGCTGTTGTACTGAG
The DNA here is from genome assembly GCF_013141755.1 of Anopheles stephensi. NCBI lineage: Eukaryota > Metazoa > Arthropoda > Insecta > Diptera > Culicidae > Anopheles > Anopheles stephensi. The sequence continues at coordinate 604 of NW_023405206.1, forward strand.
CCTTATGCGGTTTCACATTCATTTATGTTTGTACTTAGACCTGCATGGCTTAACCTTTGAGACAAGCGTATATTACTGGTAGGATCACCTAATTCGTCTTCGTCAATTGCTTGTTCGATATTTTTTTTTGTCTAGACCAGGGCCCAGTCCCCGCAGACTCTCTTTCTACGTTCATCAGGTGACACAATCTGTTGTGACCACTCTCATTGACCTGCGGCAGTACACCGACTCCACAGCGCCATACCACACACGAGCAAAGGTTGTTCGAGGATGTCAGATTATCGATGTACATCGTACACCAACATTTGACGTACCGAGGCATTACCCCCCCGCACGCCCCCACAGGACCTATCAAGGCTCGCATACGACCTGCGACTTACTGCGGCTCCCTGAAGGTCCCCGTAGACGACCATCACCAGTTAATGTGTAGTTGACTTTGTCAGGGCACGGTAGTCCCCACAAGTCCCGATTATTCGTGGATATCGTCCTACGATTGTTTCTGACTCCTTTTGCTCCCCGCAGGTCCCGTAGGACGACCATCACCAGTTAAGGTGTAGTTGACTTGTCAGGCACGGTAGTCCCCACAAGTTCCCATTATTCGTGGATATCGTCCTACGATTTTTTGTGACCCTTGGGTTCCCGCAGGTCCCCGTAGGACAACCACCATCACCAGTTAAGGTGTAGTTGACTTGTCAGGGCACGGTGGTCCCCACAAGTCCCCGATTATTCGGAGATATTGTCCTACGAGTTTTGTGACCCTTTGTTCCCCGCAGGTCCCCGTAGGACGACCATCACCAGTTAAGGTGTAGTTGACTTGTCAGGGCACGGTAGTCCCCACAAGTCCCGATATTCGTGGATATCGTCCTACGAGTTTTTGTGACCCTTGGGTTCCCGAACTCTTGCTACGATGGTTCTGCCTCCAGATAGACTTATGAACACTTCGTATCATTTCTTACACCGAACCATGGGATCGCGAGATTGCTTCCGGATCCCTAATCACCTTACATTTTCGTTTCGTTTCCGTACCTACGATGAGGCTAATTCAATTTGTTTTGTTCGTCTGGCGAACGTTTTATTGCGGACTTACCGCGGTACTTCCAGCCGGGTATGGCTGCCGTACGACCTACAGGATAGATCATCGAACCACTTTTCGTGCATATTGTCCGTCGAGGGTATCACCTCGATACCCCCAACAGACCTTTGGACACTTCCTCACTACTCTTGGAGCAGCAATCATGGAACCATATAGTAGGAACAGCCGAATATGGAACTCTTTTCGTACTTTGGACACCTCCTATAACTTGTATGGCGACTTCGGGGGACCTTCATTTCGTTCTCAGTTGGTACCCCTATTTCGGTCTTTGGACACCTCGTCTTACCCGTATAACTCACTTTAGGTCCCTTATTTGCCTGATATCTCATCGTGAACCCGTTTTTCGTACAACCGTACACACCTAGGAACACCACATAGCGTTTCCCTTCGATCGTGAATGTTTCAAATTTTTCGATTTTTGGTCCTAGAAATTCATGAACGGTGGGAGACCAAAATTTTTCATAAAAAAAAAAATTTCACCGTTTGACCATAAAAAACCTTCTTTTTCGTACAATACCCCTCATTTCTTCACGTTTAGGGCCATTTCTGATTTTCAGCTTCGATAGTGTGTCCCCTATAATACAAAATGAACCATTTTGCATCTCCCCACAAGTGGCATTTTTTTTCCGCACTGAGACACGACCTCGGGGAACTCGGACCTAGGACGTGGCCATGTAAGTCATAGGCCACCCCAACTTTTGCAAAATACTGTTTCTTTTCACATTTTCATGATCTAAGGCGCGTTCCGACGGCGTTTTGAACAAATTTATGAGAAAAAAAAATTTGACCCTCGGACCAAAATTTTTTCGTTCGGTGCCCCATGGCCTATGGCCAGTATGGGAACTCGGGATGCCGATATGACAAAATTTGTCAAAAAATCACTAAAAGTCGCTATGGCCCATTAATTAGAGCTTGTTGAGACCTTTCTAAAACACCTTGGTTGACCCCTGTCCGATACGTAGTTTTCGAGATATTCGAGAAAATGTGATTTTTTGGGACTTAGAAAATTTTTGACCCGTACCCTAAGAAAAAGTGATTTTTTCATAGGACAATTTTTTCTTCGCAAATACTGTTTGGTTTCACTTTTCATTATTAGAAACGCGTTCCGAAGCCATTTTCATCAAAATCTCGTGAAAAAAAAATTTCACCCCCGGACCAAAAGTTGGCCGTTCGGTGCCCTATGGCCTATGGCCAGTATGGGAACCAAGGATGCCGATATGCGAAAAAGTGTCAAAAAATCACTTGAAAGTCGCTATGGCTCATTAAATAGAGCTTGTAAAGACCTTTCTAAAACACCTTGGTTGACCCTGTCCGATACGTAGTTTTCGAGATATTCGAGAATATGTGATTTTTTGGGACTTAGAAAATTTTTGACCCGTACCCTAAGAAAAAGTGATTTTTTCATAGGACAATTTTTTCTTCGCAAATACTGTTTGGTTTCACTTTTCATTATTAGAAACGCGTTCCGAAGCCATTTTCATCAAAATCTCGTGAAAAAAAAATTTCACCCCCGGACCAAAAGTTGGCCGTTCGGTGCCCTATGGCCTATGGCCAGTATGGGAACCAAGGATGCCGATATGCGAAAAAGTGTCAAAAAATCACTTGAAAGTCGCTATGGCTCATTAAATAGAGCTTGTAAAGACCTTTCTAAAACACCTTGGTTGACCCCTGTCCGATACGTAGTTTTCGAGATATTCGAGAATAAGTGATTTTTTGGGACTTAGAAAATTTTTGACCCGTACCCTAAGAAAAAGTGATTTTTTCATAGGACAATTTTTTCTTCGCAAATACTGTTTGGTTTCACTTTTCATTATTAGAAACGCGTTCCGAAGCCATTTTCATCAAAATCTCGTGAAAAAAAAATTTCACCCCCGGACCAAAAGTTGGCCGTTCGGTGCCCTATGGCCTATGGCCAGTATGGGAACCAAGGATGCCGATATGCGAAAAAGTGTCAAAAAATCACTTGAAAGTCGCTATGGCTCATTAAATAGAGCTTGTAAAGACCTTTCTAAAACACCTTGGTTGACCCCTGTCCGATAAGTAGTTTTCGAGATATTCGAGAATAAGTGATTTTTTGGGACTTAGAAAATTTTTGACCCGTACCCTAAGAAAAAGTGATTTTTTCATAGGACAATTTTTTCTTCGCAAATACTGTTTGGTTTCACTTTTCATTATTAGAAACGCGTTCCGAAGCCATTTTCATCAAAATCTCGTGAAAAAAAAATTTCACCCCCGGACCAAAAGTTGGCCGTTCGGTGCCCTATGGCCTATGGCCAGTATGGGAACCAAGGATGCCGATATGCGAAAAAGTGTCAAAAAATCACTTGAAAGTCGCTATGGCTCATTAAATAGAGCTTGTAAAGACCTTTCTAAAACACCTTGGTTGACCCCTGTCCGATACGTAGTTTTCGAGATATTCGAGAATAAGTGATTTTTTGGGACTTAGAAAATTTTTGACCCGTACCCTAAGAAAAAGTGATTTTTTCATAGGACAATTTTTTCTTCGCAAATACTGTTTGGTTTCACTTTTCATTATTAGAAACGCGTTCCGAAGCCATTTTCATCAAAATCTCGTGAAAAAAAAATTTCACCCCCGGACCAAAAGTTGGCCGTTCGGTGCCCTATGGCCTATGGCCAGTATGGGAACCAAGGATGCCGATATGCGAAAAAGTGTCAAAAAATCACTTGAAAGTCGCTATGGCTCATTAAATAGAGCTTGTAAAGACCTTTCTAAAACACCTTGGTTGACCCCTGTCCGATACGTAGTTTTCGAGATATTCGAGAATATGTGATTTTTTGGGACTTAGAAAATTTTTGACCCGTACCCTAAGAAAAAGTGATTTTTTCATAGGACAATTTTTTCTTCGCAAATACTGTTTGGTTTCACTTTTCATTATTAGAAACGCGTTCCGAAGCCATTTTCATCAAAATCTCGTGAAAAAAAAATTTCACCCCCGGACCAAAAGTTGGCCGTTCGGTGCCCTATGGCCTATGGCCAGTATGGGAACCAAGGATGCCGATATGCGAAAAAGTGTCAAAAAATCACTTGAAAGTCGCTATGGCTCATTAAATAGAGCTTGTAAAGACCTTTCTAAAACACCTTGGTTGACCCCTGTCCGATAAGTAGTTTTCGAGATATTCGAGAATAAGTGATTTTTTGGGACTTAGAAAATTTTTGACCCGTACCCTAAGAAAAAGTGATTTTTTCATAGGACAATTTTTTCTTCGCAAATACTGTTTGGTTTCACTTTTCATTATTAGAAACGCGTTCCGAAGCCATTTTCATCAAAATCTCGTGAAAAAA
>NW_023405206.1:15000-40000 GCF_013141755.1 Anopheles stephensi
AAGGTTGTTCAGGAGGATGTCAGATTATCGATGTACATCGTACACCAACATTTGACGTACCGAGGCATTACACCCCGCACGCCCCCAACAGGACCAATCAAGGCTCGCATACGACCTGCGACTTACTGCGGCTCCCTGAAGGTCCCCGTAGGACGACCATCACCAGTTAAGGTGTAGTTGACTTGTCAGGGCACGGTAGTCCCCACAAGTCCCCGATTATTCGTGGATATCGTCCTACGATTGTTTCTGACTCCTTTTGCTCCCCGCAGGTCCCCGTAGGACGACCATCACCAGTTAAGGTGTAGTTGACTTGTCAGGGCACGGTAGTCCCCACAAGTCCCCGATTATTCGTGGATATCGTCCTACGAGTTTTTGTGACCCTTGGGTTCCCGGCAGGTCCCCGTAGGACAACCATCACCAGTTAAGGTGTAGTTGACTTGTCAGGGCACGGTGGTCCCCACAAGTCCCCGATTATTCGGAGATATTGTCCTACGAGTTTTTGTGACCCTTTTGTTCCCCGCAGGTCCCCGTAGGACGACCATCACCAGTTAAGGTGTAGTTGACTTGTCAGGGCACGGTAGTCCCCACAAGTCCCCGATTATTCGTGGATATCGTCCTACGAGTTTTTGTGACCCTTGGGTTCCCGAACTTTGCTACGATGGTTCTGCCTCCAGAGGAGACTTATGAACACTTCGTATCATTTCTTACACCGAACCATGGGATCGCGAGATTGCTCCCGGATCCCTAATCACCTTACATTTTCGTTTCGTTTCCGTACACTACGATGAGCTAATTCAATTTGTTTGTTCGTCTGGCGAACGTTTTATTGCGGAATTACCGCGGTACTTCCAGCCGGGTATGGCTGCCGTACGACCTACAGGATAGATCATCGAACCACTTTTCGTGCATATTGTCCGTCGAGGGTATCACCTCGATACCCCCAACAGACCTTTGGACACTTCCTCACTACTCCTTGGAGCAGCAATCAGGGAACCATATAGTAGGAACAGCCGAATATGGAACTCTTTTCGTACTTTGGACACCTCCTATAACTTGTATGGCGACTTCGGGGACCTTCATTTCGTTCTCAGTTGGTACCCCTATTTCGGTCTTTGGACACCTCGTCTTACCCGTATAACTCACTTTAGGTCCACTTATTTGCCTGATATCTCATCGTGAACCCGTTTTTCGTACACCGTACACACCTAGGAACACCACATATGCGTTTCCCTTTCGATCGTGAAGTTTTCAAATTTTTCGATTTTTGGTCCTAGAAATTCATGAACGGTGGGAGACCAAAATTTTTCATAAAAAAAAAATTTCACCGTTTGACCATAAAAACCTTCTTTTCGTACATACCCCATCATTTCTTCACGTTTTAGGCCATTTCTGAAATTTTCGCTTCGATAGTGTGTCCCCTATAATACAAAATGAACATTTTGCATCTCCCACAAGTGGCCATTTTTTTCCGCCACTGAAGAACACGACCTCGGGAACTCGGACCTAGGACGTGGCCATGTAAGTCATAGGCCACCCCAACTTTTGCAAAATACTGTTTCTTTTCACTTTTCATGATCTAAGGCGCGTTCCGACGGCGTTTTGAACAAATTTATGAGAAAAAAAATTTTGACCCTCGGACCAAAATTTTTTCGTTCGGGGCCCCATGGCCTATGGCCAGTATGGGAACTCGGGATGCCGATATGACAAAATTTGTCAAAAAATCACTAAAAAGTCGCTATGGCCCATTAAATAGAGCTTGTTGAGACCTTTCTAAAACACCTTGGTTGACCCCTGTCCGATACGTAGTTTTCGAGATATTCGAGAAAATGTGATTTTTTGGGACTTAGAAAATTTTTGACCCGTACCCTAAGAAAAAGTGATTTTTTCATAGGACAATTTTTTCTTCGCAAATACTGTTTGGTTTCACTTTTCATTATTAGAAACGCGTTCCGAAGCCATTTTCATCAAAATCTCGTGAAAAAAAAATTTCACCCCCGGACCAAAAGTTGGCCGTTCGGTGCCCTATGGCCTATGGCCAGTATGGGAACCAAGGATGCCGATATGCGAAAAAGTGTCAAAAAATCACTTGAAAGTCGCTATGGCTCATTAAATAGAGCTTGTAAAGACCTTTCTAAAACACCTTGGTTGACCCCTGTCCGATAAGTAGTTTTCGAGATATTCGAGAATAAGTGATTTTTTGGGACTTAGAAAATTTTTGACCCGTACCCTAAGAAAAAGTGATTTTTTCATAGGACAATTTTTTCTTCGCAAATACTGTTTGGTTTCACTTTTCATTATTAGAAACGCGTTCCGAAGCCATTTTCATCAAAATCTCGTGAAAAAAAAATTTCACCCCCGGACCAAAAGTTGGCCGTTCGGTGCCCTATGGCCTATGGCCAGTATGGGAACCAAGGATGCCGATATGCGAAAAAGTGTCAAAAAATCACTTGAAAGTCGCTATGGCTCATTAAATAGAGCTTGTAAAGACCTTTCTAAAACACCTTGGTTGACCCCTGTCCGATAAGTAGTTTTCGAGATATTCGAGAATAAGTGATTTTTTGGGACTTAGAAAATTTTTGACCCGTACCCTAAGAAAAAGTGATTTTTTCATAGGACAATTTTTTCTTCGCAAATACTGTTTGGTTTCACTTTTCATTATTAGAAACGCGTTCCGAAGCCATTTTCATCAAAATCTCGTGAAAAAAAAATTTCACCCCCGGACCAAAAGTTGGCCGTTCGGTGCCCTATGGCCTATGGCCAGTATGGGAACCAAGGATGCCGATATGCGAAAAAGTGTCAAAAAATCACTTGAAAGTCGCTATGGCTCATTAAATAGAGCTTGTAAAGACCTTTCTAAAACACCTTGGTTGACCCCTGTCCGATACGTAGTTTTCGAGATATTCGAGAATATGTGATTTTTTGGGACTTAGAAAATTTTTGACCCGTACCCTAAGAAAAAGTGATTTTTTCATAGGACAATTTTTTCTTCGCAAATACTGTTTGGTTTCACTTTTCATTATTAGAAACGCGTTCCGAAGCCATTTTCATCAAAATCTCGTGAAAAAAAATTTCACCCCCGGACCAAAAGTTGGCCGTTCGGTGCCCTATGGCCTATGGCCAGTATGGGAACCAAGGATGCCGATATGCGAAAAAGTGTCAAAAAATCACTTGAAAGTCGCTATGGCTCATTAAATAGAGCTTGTAAAGACCTTTCTAAAACACCTTGGTTGACCCCTGTCCGATAAGTAGTTTTCGAGATATTCGAGAATAATGTGATTTTTTGGGACTTAGAAAATTTTTGACCCGTACCCTAAGAAAAAGTGATTTTTTCATAGGACAATTTTTTCTTCGCAAATACTGTTTGGTTTCACTTTTCATTATTAGAAACGCGTTCCGAAGCCATTTTCATCAAAATCTCGTGAAAAAAAAATTTCACCCCCGGACCAAAAGTTGGCCGTTCGGTGCCCTATGGCCTATGGCCAGTATGGGAACCAAGGATGCCGATATGCGAAAAAGTGTCAAAAAATCACTTGAAAGTCGCTATGGCTCATTAAATAGAGCTTGTAAAGACCTTTCTAAAACACCTTGGTTGACCCCTGTCCGATACGTAGTTTTCGAGATATTCGAGAATAAGTGATTTTTTGGGACTTAGAAAATTTTTGACCCGTACCCTAAGAAAAAGTGATTTTTTCATAGGACAATTTTTTCTTCGCAAATACTGTTTGGTTTCACTTTTCATTATTAGAAACGCGTTCCGAAGCCATTTTCATCAAAATCTCGTGAAAAAAAAATTTCACCCCCGGACCAAAAGTTGGCCGTTCGGTGCCCTATGGCCTATGGCCAGTATGGGAACCAAGGATGCCGATATGCGAAAAAGTGTCAAAAAATCACTTGAAAGTCGCTATGGCTCATTAAATAGAGCTTGTAAAGACCTTTCTAAAACACCTTGGTTGACCCCTGTCCGATACGTAGTTTTCGAGATATTCGAGAATAAGTGATTTTTTGGGACTTAGAAAATTTTTGACCCGTACCCTAAGAAAAAGTGATTTTTTCATAGGACAATTTTTTCTTCGCAAATACTGTTTGGTTTCACTTTTCATTATTAGAAACGCGTTCCGAAGCCATTTTCATCAAAATCTCGTGAAAAAAAAATTTCACCCCCGGACCAAAAGTTGGCCGTTCGGTGCCCTATGGCCTATGGCCAGTATGGGAACCAAGGATGCCGATATGCGAAAAAGTGTCAAAAAATCACTTGAAAGTCGCTATGGCTCATTAAATAGAGCTTGTAAAGACCTTTCTAAAACACCTTGGTTGACCCCTGTCCGATACGTAGTTTTCGAGATATTCGAGAATATGTGATTTTTTGGGACTTAGAAAATTTTTGACCCGTACCCTAAGAAAAAGTGATTTTTTCATAGGACAATTTTTTCTTCGCAAATACTGTTTGGTTTCACTTTTCATTATTAGAAACGCGTTCCGAAGCCATTTTCATCAAAATCTCGTGAAAAAAAAATTTCACCCCCGGACCAAAAGTTGGCCGTTCGGTGCCCTATGGCCTATGGCCAGTATGGGAACCAAGGATGCCGATATGCGAAAAAGTGTCAAAAAATCACTTGAAAGTCGCTATGGCTCATTAAATAGAGCTTGTAAAGACCTTTCTAAAACACCTTGGTTGACCCCTGTCCGATACGTAGTTTTCGAGATATTCGAGAATATGTGATTTTTTGGGACTTAGAAAATTTTTGACCCGTACCCTAAGAAAAAGTGATTTTTTCATAGGACAATTTTTTCTTCGCAAATACTGTTTGGTTTCACTTTTCATTATTAGAAACGCGTTCCGAAGCCATTTTCATCAAAATCTCGTGAAAAAAAAATTTCACCCCCGGACCAAAAGTTGGCCGTTCGGTGCCCTATGGCCTATGGCCAGTATGGGAACCAAGGATGCCGATATGCGAAAAAGTGTCAAAAAATCACTTGAAAGTCGCTATGGCTCATTAAATAGAGCTTGTAAAGACCTTTCTAAAACACCTTGGTTGACCCCTGTCCGATAAGTAGTTTTCGAGATATTCGAGAATAAGTGATTTTTTGGGACTTAGAAAATTTTTGACCCGTACCCTAAGAAAAAGTGATTTTTTCATAGGACAATTTTTTCTTCGCAAATACTGTTTGGTTTCACTTTTCATTATTAGAAACGCGTTCCGAAGCCATTTTCATCAAAATCTCGTGAAAAAAAAATTTCACCCCCGGACCAAAAGTTGGCCGTTCGGTGCCCTATGGCCTATGGCCAGTATGGGAACCAAGGATGCCGATATGCGAAAAAGTGTCAAAAAATCACTTGAAAGTCGCTATGGCTCATTAAATAGAGCTTGTAAAGACCTTTCTAAAACACCTTGGTTGACCCCTGTCCGATACGTAGTTTTCGAGATATTCGAGAATAAGTGATTTTTTGGGACTTAGAAAATTTTTGACCCGTACCCTAAGAAAAAGTGATTTTTTCATAGGACAATTTTTTCTTCGCAAATACTGTTTGGTTTCACTTTTCATTATTAGAAACGCGTTCCGAAGCCATTTTCATCAAAATCTCGTGAAAAAAAAATTTCACCCCCGGACCAAAAGTTGGCCGTTCGGTGCCCTATGGCCTATGGCCAGTATGGGAACCAAGGATGCCGATATGCGAAAAAGTGTCAAAAAATCACTTGAAAGTCGCTATGGCTCATTAAATAGAGCTTGTAAAGACCTTTCTAAAACACCTTGGTTGACCCCTGTCCGATAAGTAGTTTTCGAGATATTCGAGAATAAGTGATTTTTTGGGACTTAGAAAATTTTTGACCCGTACCCTAAGAAAAAGTGATTTTTTCATAGGACAATTTTTTCTTCGCAAATACTGTTTGGTTTCACTTTTCATTATTAGAAACGCGTTCCGAAGCCATTTTCATCAAAATCTCGTGAAAAAAAAATTTCACCCCCGGACCAAAAGTTGGCCGTTCGGTGCCCTATGGCCTATGGCCAGTATGGGAACCAAGGATGCCGATATGCGAAAAAGTGTCAAAAAATCACTTGAAAGTCGCTATGGCTCATTAAATAGAGCTTGTAAAGACCTTTCTAAAACACCTTGGTTGACCCCTGTCCGATACGTAGTTTTCGAGATATTCGAGAATATGTGATTTTTTGGGACTTAGAAAATTTTTGACCCGTACCCTAAGAAAAAGTGATTTTTTCATAGGACAATTTTTTCTTCGCAAATACTGTTTGGTTTCACTTTTCATTATTAGAAACGCGTTCCGAAGCCATTTTCATCAAAATCTCGTGAAAAAAAATTTCACCCCCGGACCAAAAGTTGGCCGTTCGGTGCCCTATGGCCTATGGCCAGTATGGGAACCAAGGATGCCGATATGCGAAAAAGTGTCAAAAAATCACTTGAAAGTCGCTATGGCTCATTAAATAGAGCTTGTAAAGACCTTTCTAAAACACCTTGGTTGACCCCTGTCCGATAAGTAGTTTTCGAGATATTCGAGAATAATGTGATTTTTTGGGACTTAGAAAATTTTTGACCCGTACCCTAAGAAAAAGTGATTTTTTCATAGGACAATTTTTTCTTCGCAAATACTGTTTGGTTTCACTTTTCATTATTAGAAACGCGTTCCGAAGCCATTTTCATCAAAATCTCGTGAAAAAAAAATTTCACCCCCGGACCAAAAGTTGGCCGTTCGGTGCCCTATGGCCTATGGCCAGTATGGGAACCAAGGATGCCGATATGCGAAAAAGTGTCAAAAAATCACTTGAAAGTCGCTATGGCTCATTAAATAGAGCTAGTAAAGACCTTTCTAAAACACCTTGGTTGACCCCTGTCCGATAAGTAGTTTTCGAGATATTCGAGAATATGTGATTTTTTGGGACTTAGAAAATTTTCGACCATGACATATATGAAAAGTGATTTTTCATAGGACCAAAAAGTTTGTCCAAATAGGGTTTTGGTTCACTTTTTATGGTCAGATAAGTGATCCGATGCTATTTTCATGATCATTAGAGGGATTTCACGCTGTGACCAAAAATTTTCATACTTCATACTTGTCCCCGTGCCGTATATGGGAGGACCGGGGGAACATGTCTTCGTAAGTCGTGATGTTCAGTGACGGATTTCTGGGACTTAGAAAAAAAATGTGCTCTCAGGCACATTATATGTTTCATACACACATGATTTTCATTCTTCATACTTGTCCCCGTGCCGTATATGGGAGGACCGGGGGAACATGTCTTCGTAAGTCGTGATGTTCAGTGACGGATTTCTGGGACTTAGAAAAAAAATGTGCTCTCAGGCACATTATATGTTCCATACACACATGATTTTCATTCTTCATACTTGTCCCCGTGCCGTATATGGGAGGACCGGGGGAAGATGTGTTTGTAAGTCGTGATGTTCAGTGACGGATTTCTGGGACTTAGCAAAAAAATGTGCTCTCAGGCACATTATATGTTCCATACACACATGATTTTCATTCTTCATACTTGTCCCCGTGCCGTATATGGGAGGACCGGGGGAAGATGTGTTTGTAAGTCGTGATGTTCAGTGACGGATTTCTGGGACTTAGAAAAATAAATGTACCCTTAGGCACATTATTTGTATCAATAATTGTATCCCCAGCCTTTCATGGGGAACTTTTCCGTATTCCCGGACTTGTACATTTTTCGGGTTCCACCTCCCAACAATGTATCTCTTCTGTGCATTACGTACCTTATAACGCACGGCACCCATTGGGTGACTCCACTTAACCATCTTTCGATAATGCCCGTGTTGCAGATATAATCCCAACACCTACCATGCTTTATATGTACATCGAACGTTACATACGATGCACCCCGTATTCCCGGACTTGTACATTTTTCGGTTACCACCTCCCGACAATGTATCTCTACTGTGCATTACGTACCTTATAACACACGGCACCCTTTGGGTGACTCCACTTAACCATCTTTCGATAATGCCCGTGTTGCAGATATAATCCCAATACCTACCAGGCTTTATATGTACATCGAACGTTACATACGATGCACCCCGTATTCCCGGACTTGTACATTTTTCGGGTTCCACCTCCCGACAATGTATCTCTACTGTGCATTACGTACCTGATAACGCACGGCACCCATTGGGTGACTCCACTTAACCATCTTTCGATAATGCCCGTGTTGCAGATATAATCCCAACACCTACCAGGCTTTATATGTACATCGAACGTTACATACGATGCCCCCCGTATTCCCGGACTTGTACATTTTTCGGGTTCCACCTCCCGACAATGTATCTCTACTGTGCATTACGTACCTTATAACGCACGGCACCCATTGGGTGACTCCACTTAACCATCTTTCGATAATGCCCGTGTTGCAGATATAATCCCAACACCTACCAGGCTTTATATGTACATCGAACGTTACATACGATGCACCCCGTATTCCCGGACTTGTACATTTTTCGGGTTCCACCTCCCGACAATGTATCTCTACTGTGCATTACGTACCTTATAACGCACGGCACCCATTGGGTGACTCCACTTAACCATCTTTCGATAATGCCCGTGTTGCAGATATAATCCCAACACCTACCAGGCTTTATATGTACATCGAACGTTACATACGATGCACCCCGTATTCCCGGACTTGTACATTTTCGGGTTCCACCTCCCGATAATGTATCTCTACTGTGCATTACGTACCTTATAACGCACGGCACCCATTGGGTGACTCCACTTAACCATCTTTCGATAATGCCTGTGTTGCAGATATAATCCCAACACCTACCAGGCTTTATATGTACATCGAACGTTACATACGATGCACCCCGTATTCCCGGACTTGTACATTTTCTTGTACATACTACCGGGCCAGGACGTGCCTTGCGTCCACCATAACACCACCAGGCGTAGGTCGCCTGAGAGGATCGATGCGAACGCATCTCTACAACTTGAAACTCCTAGCCTGAAGTCCCGTCGTTTGCGGGCGGTCGGTGGGCATCGAAACTAGTCAAGTCCACGGTCGGCGAGGTCGGCGGCCACCGGCGTTCCCTATGGTCAGGTACTAACACGTGCAGTGCGACCCCGCGCGATGCGGCCCAGTCTATGAAGCGGGGATGAGGCGCCAGGCTGCAGAGGCAGTTCCAGCGGATCTCGGAGGGTTGTTAGGCCCGCTAGCTTCCGATTGCCCATTAGGTTTTGAAGCGCTATCAGCTCGGATTGGTTACGACCTTAGAGGCGTTCAGGCATAATCCAGCGGACGTAGCGTCATACCAAAGTCCGGTCGAACTAGTATTGAGCCAGTGGTCCGTACCTGTGGTTCCTCTCGTACTGCACAGGAGTTCCGTTACGATAGCACGTATTAGCACACACCAGTAGGGTAAAACTAACCTGTCTCACGACGGTCTAAACCCAGCTCACGTTCCCTTGAAAGGGTGAACAATCCTACGCTTGGGGAATTTTGCTTCACAATGATAGGAAGAGCCGACATCGAAGGATCAAAAAGTCACGTCGCTATGAACGCTTGGCGACCACAAGCCAGTTATCCCTGTGTAATGCGGGTAATGCAGGTCAACCTGGGTGGTGGACGCATCGCTCAGGATCTGGCCCTGCAAACAGCCCGCACGAAGCGGGTCGACGTGCTGCTGCTGTCAGAGGTGTATCGGCCTCCGGCGGGCAGCGGAAATTGGGCGGCGGATTCGTCGGGGAGAGCAGCTGTGGTGGCAACCGGCCACCTTCCGATCCAGCGGGTGTGGCGCTGTGCCATGCCCGGGTTGGCTGCTGCGCAGATTGGAGGGGTGGTGTTCATCAGCTGCTACGCCCCTCCGCGACTCAACACCGGCGAGTTCGAGCAACTTCTGGAGGCTGTGGAGTTGGAGGCCCAACCCCACCCTCGTATCGTCCTGGCAGGCGATTTCAACGCCTGGAATGAGGAGTGGGGTAGTCAACGCACCACCCGGCGCGGTGAAGAGCTGCTGGACACCATCAGGCAGCTCGGGCTTGTGGTTCTAAACCAAGGCTCGGTCCCGACGTTCGTGGGCAACGGAGTCGCCACTCCCAGTGTTGTGGATGTGTCTTTCGCTAGCACATCCATCGCTCGTCCGGACACTTGGGAGGTGGCAGCGAACACCGCTTCGTGCCACTACACAGCGTCGGACCACCGGTACATCTTTTTCACCGTGGGGCCTCCAACTCCTGACCAGCAGCAGCGACGACAACAGCAGCAACACCAGCAGCAGCAGCAGCAGCAGCATCAGCAGCAGCAGCAGCAGCAGCACCAGCAGCAGCATCGTCATTCGAACGGGAGGCAGCAGCGACATCAGCAGCAGCATCGTCAGCGGGGACAGGGGTCCTCTTCGTCATCCACCACTTATCGGCACGCTGGCCGTAGATGGAAGACGACGCAGTTTTCGGCCGAGGCATTCGTAGCCGCACTCCAGACGGCTGGTTTCCCGGAGCGAGCCGTCAGCCAGGAGGGGATGGTCGACGCCATGCTAGATGCATGCGACGACACGATGGAGCGCGTCACCATGTCACATCGTGACCCCCATCGAGACCTTTTCTGGTGGACTCCGGAGATTTTACGTCTTCGGGAGGAGTGTGTGGCTGTGCATGAGCGAATGCTTCGAACCACCGACCTGCAGGAGCGTAGCATCATGGCTGCTCATCATCGGTCGGCGAGGAGAGCTGTGGAGAAGGCTGTCCGTGCCAGCAAGCGAGCGCAGCTCGACGAGCTGATTCAACAGGCGGAAACCAACGAGTTTGGGGCCGGCTATCGGGTGGTCATGTCTCGTCTTCGTGGCTGCTTCGTGCCACCTGAGACAGACCGTGTCGTGTTGGAGCGGATAGCTAACGATCTGTTCCCGACACATCCGCCTGTTGACTGGCCGGAAGCCGAATCGCCCAGCGAAGACACCGAGGAGCAGAGATCACCGCTGACCCCTGTTACCGTAGGCGAGCTGCTGTCCATCGTGGGATCGATGGCGAACCGGAAAGCGCCTGGACTGGACGGTATCCCCAATGCGGCGGTTAAGACGGCCATTAGGAAGTACCCGGAGGTCTTCGTCCGTTTGTACCAGGACTGCCTTGACCGGGGTGCGTTTCCAGCGCCTTGGAAGAGGCAACGATTGGCACTGCTGCCAAAGCCTGGCAAGCCTCCCGGGGAAAGCTCCTCCTACCGGCCGCTGTGCATGCTCGACGCACTCGGCAAGGTGTTGGAGCGCCTAATTCTTAACCGCCTCAACGAGTTCCTGGAGGAACCGGAAGCAGAACGGCTGTCGGACGGGCAGTACGGGTTCCGGCGAGGCAGATCAACCATCAGTGCGATCCAGCGCGTTGTCGAAGCGGGCAGGACGGCCATGTCCTTTCGCCGTACCAACGCCCGAGACAAGCGCTGCCTGATGGTGGTGGCACTAGACATCCGCAACGCCTTCAATTCTGCGCCCTGGCAAGCCATTGCCAACGCGCTGAGGGACAAGGGGGTACCGTCATCGCTGCAGAAGATGCTGAAAAGCTACTTTGAGGATCGGCGGCTGGTTATTGATACCAGCGAGGGCCCCGTCGAGCGGAGCATCAGTGCGGGCGTTCCGCAGGGTTCCATACTGGGACCCACGCTATGGAACGTGCTGTACGACGGGGTCCTGGGTATCCAGTTGCCGGAGGGGGCCGAGGTTATTGGCTACGCTGATGACCTTGTTGTCTTGGTCCCTGCAACGACACCCCAGGCCGCTTCCTCGACTGCTGAACGAGCCATCGCGGCAATCACGGACTGGCTGGACCGGAACCATCTTTCGTTGGCACCAGAGAAGACGGAAATGACGCTGATATCTACGCTGAAGCGTCATCCGGTCGTCAGCATCAACATCAGGGGTGTGGCCGTGCAATCCCAGCGCTCCATCCGCTATCTTGGAGTTTGGTTGCGAGTGCTTCTAGGCCTTCGGCTACAAGGCTGCTCCCTAGACCCCGGTCGTACGTTCCATCGTGCTTCCAGCGGCGCACCAAGACTCGGTCGGACCCGCGCCTCTCGGGTGTGAAAGGCGCGGAGACCCCCGTTGGGAGCGGCCGCCAAGCCGCCCCTACTAGGGAGCCGTCCACCACGAGCCAGGGGCCTATTGCCGGAATGATATGCTCACGCAGATGCGCAATGGATCGCGATGTCCGTTTGCTGCGGATCGATAAGTGCACGGTAGGCCCGGAGGCCCACCGCTGAATATCGCCGCCCGGATCATTGAGTTCAACGGGTTTGCGTCCCCTAGGCAGTTTCACGTACTATTTGACTCTCTATTCAGAGTGCTTTTCAACTTTCCCTCACGGTACTTGTTCGCTATCGGTCTCATGGCGGTATTTAGCTTTAGAAGGAGTTTACCTCCCACTTAGTGCTGCACTATCAAGCAACACGACTCCATGGAGCCGGCCGTCTGCCACCACAGTCCTGTGCCGTTCTACGGGCCTATCACCCTCTGTGGGATAATGGGCCACCTTCAAGTTAGACTTGAACTGTTTGCACCGTGCGTAGCAGATAACGGACCGGTCCAGTACACGGCATCGGACAGACGAGGCCCCCTCGTCGTCCCTACGTGCTGAGCTCTTCCCGTTTCGCTCGCAGCTACTCAGGGAATCCCGGTTGGTTTCTCTTCCTCCTCTTATTAATATGCTTAAATTCTGAGGGTCGTCACACATCACTTGAGGCCTACAGACTCCACTGTCACAATGATGGGACGGGAGAAGCGGTGATAAATCACCCCTGTCGTGCTAACCTCACTCACCCACACGGCGTGAACACGTCTCGCGACTACAAGCGAGGAAAGATACGAGTGCGTTGGGCCGCAAGTGTTACTCGACCCGAGCCAACCGGTGGAAGTCCCCGTGCAATTGGTGATAACCTTATATGCTGTGGTGGATACATCCGTTGGTTGATACTAGAGGTCGAACCGTGCGACTTGACGCGCGCTCGCTCTTCACCCATGCTCACATGTGTGTGTGTGTGTTTAGGTTTGTGTACCATACCTCGTATGTCTCTCTGTGTTAGCACTCTCACTTTCAGCGCCCACGGTCCCGACAAGGATGCGGATCCGAGCACGCCATGCTGCGACAGCCTACCCCCCTATGATGGGGTCAGGACGGTCAGTTTGGTTAGAGTGTTGAGATAACTTGGTAGGCACTCAAGGATGTGTGCATCGGTCGGGTTGAGTCGTCCGATGCGCCATATGCGTTCAACGTGTCGATGTTCATGTGTCCTGCAGTTCACATTCTGACGCGCATTTAGCTGCGGTCTTCATCGATCCATGAGCCGAGTGATCCCCTGCCTAGGGTTTAACGTACACACCGAACTAGTTGATGAATGGAACCGAAGTCCATCCATCCATTATACACATACCAACACACAACTCTGGTTCCCTAGTACCACACTGCAGGCGCCCACGGCCCCGACGGATGCGGAGCCGAGCACGCCAAAGTGCGACTGTCGATCACCCCGTTGTGACACGACAATCAGTCAGTGTATAAGGTACCCGGTACTACCAAAGTGTGCATCTTTACTGACCTTCGCCGAGGCAGTGGTATGTGTATCCCTTTGAAAGAGTTGCTTTCGCTCAACTCTACCAAGTGTGCTACACCATCTTGTGGTTGTAGCGTGCGCGTCAGCATATTGTGCCGACGATGCGTTTGGCAACCTCACTCCCGGACTTGTTTGATCGGTAATGATATGTCCATTATACACAAACCAACACACAACTCTGATTCCCTAGTACCACACTGCAGGCGCCCACGGCCCCGACGGATGCGGAGCCGAGCACGCCAAAGTGCGACTGTCGATCACCCCTTTGTGACACGACAATCAGTCAGTGTATAAGGTACCCGGTACTGCCAAAGTGTGCGTCTTTACTGACCTGCGCCGAGGCAGTGGTATGTGTATCCCTTTGAAAGAGTTGCTTTCGCTCAACTCTACCAAGTGTGCTACACCATCTTGTGGTTGTAGCGTGCGCGTCAGCATGTGATGCCGACGATGCGTTTGGCAACCTCACTCCCGGACTTGTTTGATCGGTAATGATCCTTCCGCAGGTTCACCTACGGAAACCTTGTTACGACTTTTACTTCCTCTAAATCATCAAGTTCGGTCAACTTCGGCCGTGCCAACTGCAGCTCACGAAGGAACCGCGGAAGGTATGCCTCCAGAGACCTCACTAAATAATCCATCGGTAGTAGCGACGGGCGGTGTGTACAAAGGGCAGGGACGTAATCAGCGCTAGCTAATGACTAGCACTTACTAGAAATTCCAGGTTCATGGGGACCGTTGCAGTCCCCAATCCCAACTAAATGAGCATTTGGGTGATTTCCCGTTCCTCTCGGAATGGGGGCGCCTATTGGCGAGAACACGCTGCTGCCCACATTGTAGCACGCGTGCAGCCCAGAACATCTAAGGGCATCACGGACCTGTTATCGCTCACTCTCACCTTGCTAAACACAAGTTGTCCCGCTAAGCAGGGCAAACTAGTGCGACGACCGCCCGCGAAGGCGCCGCCGCCCCGTAACGTCAGGTGCGCCCGGAGGCACACTGCTGACAGCGTTCTAGTTAGCTTGTTTGAGTCGCGTTCGTTATCGGAATTAACCAGACAAATCATTCCACGAACTAAGAACGGCCATGCACCACTACCCTTAAATTTGAGAAAGAGCTCTTAATCTGTCTTACCTCGATAAGTTCGGACCTGGTAAGTTTTCCCGTGTTGAGTCAAATTAAGCCGCAAGCTCCACTTCTTTTTTTTTTTTTTTAAATACAGTGTGTTTAGTTTATTAATGGTAAACAGAGAAACATTAACATTAATAAACGCAAACACCGCACCAATACCGACAGCATTCCCTGCACGGGTGTGGCTGCCGGTGTTTTTGCACGTTGAGACCTACTATAATGTTAGGAGCCCGTGCTCCTCCTGATCAAACATGACTGTACAAACAAAAACATTTATTACTCATCACGACATATAAACACCTAACGCGCCTTTGCTACCAAGCCAATACTAAAAGAGACGCTTCACCAAGACAGTAAGTAAATACTAAAGCACACGCCTGCTCGAGTACGCTCTCGCTCTCGTCCACCAACGCAAGCGACCAAAGGCGTATGCTCCATCAAGCTAGCGTGTGGCTGTCTCGGCCTCCGTTATGGCGGCTTCTTCGTCGGCCGACAGCACTTCGCGATGGCGGTCGGCAACCGCATTGCGGGCATGACGTCTTTGACGTTCTCGTTCGCGCCGGTTTGCACGTCGGCGTTCAAGCTCCTCCTCCGCTGGCGGCTGCCTTCTCCGACGCAGTTGGCCCGAACGCACTGGCCGGATTGTACCGGCCCGCAATTGCCGCCGATACTCCTGCTGACGCTGGTTCCGCCTTAACCGTCGGCGAAGAATTTCTTCAGCTGATGGCGGAGCCAAGTTGCGAGCGGGTCTAGCCGGGCGTTGATTGTTGGCTGCTGCTGGTTGGTTGTTGTCTCCTCCATCGTCATCATCCATCAGCTGGCGCCTCTCCCGCTGCTCCCGACGACGTCTCCGCTGGTAAGCGTTGCGGCTGGCTCGACGGTCAGCTCGCCGTCTCACTTCCGCGTGTCGCAGTGCTTCCGTGTTAGCACCGGAAATGGCAGCATTCTCGGCCGATTGGTCATCCAGCCATCGCTGCTGTAGGAAGGTGCAAACTCGTTTTGCAGCCTGTTCCGCCTGCTGCCAGTTAGCTGGGCTTGCCAGCATCCAGCCTGCCAGCTCCTCCGGTGTTACTACTACGCCGTCGTCTTTCGTCAGGAGCTGCACCCTTATGTCCGCGAACCTCGGGCAGTGGAACATCACGTGTTCTGCTGACTCGATCACGGCTGAGTCGGTGCAGAACGGGCAAGTCGGGGCTGAGATGAACCCCATGACGTGCAGAAACTCCCGGAAGAAACCGTGTCCGGAGAGTATCTGACTCAGGTGGAATCCGATCTCTCCATGCTTCCGACCTACCCAACCGCTGATGTCTGGCAATACGCGATGTGCCCAGCGCTTGAACCTACTCGCGGTCGGATGACCGCACTCCTGATTCCAATCACTCTGCCACTTCGCCATGGTTGCTGACCTTTCCAGCCTCTGTATGACGTCACGGTCGATCAGCACCCCTTGCTGTAGTGCCTGTTGATGCCGCCTGTGACGCCGGGCAGCTTCCTCCACTTGCAAGCGCAGTGGTATCAGCCCAGCCAACACTACCGCTGTTCCGTAGCTGACTGTGCGAAAGGTACGCGCAACCCCCCTCGCAAGAGGCCGTTGTAGCTGCTCCAATCTCCTTCTGCACCACTGCAGCTCCACCGCTTCCGCCCAGATAGGTGCCGCGTACTTCACCACCGAGTCCGCAACTGCTGCTAGCAAGCGACGCTTCGCTACCCTCGGTCCAGCGTGGTTAGGCATCACGCTGGTGGCCAACTTCACCACACGGAGAGCCTTCGCGGTTGCCTTCTCGACGTGTGGTTTCCACGAGAGGTGGTCGTGAAGTATGACCCCGAGGTAGCGTATTGCTTGCTTTGAGCGGACTTCCACTCCGTCGATCCTTACGGGCACCTGTGGGTGGCCCCGACGCAAACTCGAGATGAGCACCACCTCGGTTTTTTCCGGGGCCAGCTGTAAACGGTGTTGCTGCATCCACGCAGAGATCATTGCTACGGCCTGCTCGGCCACTCCCGCTGCCTCCTCTGGTGTGCATCCCCTTGCCAGTACTGCCAGATCATCAGCGAAGCCGATGACCGATGCTCCGTCGGGCAGCTGCAGGCGTAACACTCCATCGTACAGGATGTTCCATAGCGTGGGGCCCAAGATGGACCCCTGCGGAACTCCTGCCGTTACCTGTCGTGTTACCGGACCGGTGTTCGTGTCGTACGTCAACACGCGGTCAGAGAAGTACTCCTGCAAGATGCTGCGCAGTCTTGAGGGCACTCCTTTTTCCTGCAGCGCCTGTGAGATCGCCAGCCAGTCCGCGGAGTTGAATGCATTCCGGACGTCTAGCGCTACAACCAACAGACAACGCTTGTCTCGCTGGTTTGTACGTCCAAAGCTCATCGCGGATCTGGCAGCATCAATCACCAACTCCACCGCCTGAAGTGTGGATCGCCCGCATCGGAACCCGAACTGTTGCTCAGAAAGTAGCGGTCCTGATGGCACCTCGATGTGGTCGTTCAGACGATCCAGCAGAACTCGTTCAAACAGCTTCCCCGGAGTGTTGATCAGCATCACCGGCCTGACCGATGACGGTTCTCCGGGGGGTTTTCCTGGCTTGGGAATGAGAACCAGCTTGGCCGTCTTCCACTGGCGAGGAAAGTGGCCGTCGTCCAGCAGCCGCTGGAACGCAAGCTCCACTTCTTGTGGTGCCCTTCCGTCAATTCCTTTAAGTTTCAACTTTGCAACCATACTTCCCCCGGAACCCGATTTTGGTTTCCCGGAAGCTACTGAGAGCACCGAATGTAGTAGCGTCTCCCAATTGCTGATTGGCATCGTTTACGGTTAGAACTAGGGCGGTATCTAATCGCCTTCGATCCTCTAACTTTCGTTCTTGATTAATGAAAGCATCCATGGCAAACGCTTTCGCTTCAGTTGGTCCTACGACGGTCTACGAATTTCACCTCTCGCGCCGTAATACCAATGCCCCCAACTACTTCTGTTAATCATTACCTCTGGGTCTATACAAAACCAACCAAAAGACTCAGACCGAGGTCATGTTCCATTATTCCATGCAAGATTATTCTCGGCCAACGCCAACCCTGGGCGGGTGTGGACGCTTTTGTACTAGCCTGCTTGAAGCACTCTAATTTGTTCAAGGTAAATGGGAGCTGCCCGGGCACCACGCACCGGCTCGGGACGTGCCCGACCGATCACGAGGTTGACGCCCAGGCACACCATTGTGAGTCGCAGCCGCGAGCTCGCGCACGAACGTATCCGGCGTGTGCCGGGCGCCCGCGGCGGTCGCGTGTCTGGACGGGGAATCAACTTCGAACGTTTTAACCGCAACAACTTTAATATACGCTAGTGGAGCTGGAATTACCGCGGCTGCTGGCACCAGACTTGCCCTCCACTTGATCCTTATTGAAGGATTTATGCTCAATTCATTCCAATTATGGACCATCGTTAGAGAGGTCCATATTGTTATTTCTCGTCACTACCTCCCCGTGCCGGGATTGGGTAATTTACGCGCCTGCTGCCTTCCTTGGATGTGGTAGCCATTTCTCAGGCTCCCTCTCCGGAATCGAACCCTGATTCCCCGTTACCCGTCGCAACCATGGTAGTCCTCTACACTACCATCAATAGTTGATAGGGCAGACATTTGCAAGATCTGTCGTCGGTCAAGCGACCATACGATCGGCATCCTTATCCAGACTTCAACTCAAGCCGCCCGGAGGCGATTGGTTTTACTAATAAGTGCACCAGTTCCACCGCCCGCAAGCGGACAGCGGTCCCGGCATGTTGCATGTATTAGCTCTGGCTTTTCCACAGTTATCCAAGTAACTGAAGGGTGGATGATCTTGTGAATTATGGCTGTTGTACTGAGCCTTATGCGGTTTCACATTCATTTATGTTTGTACTTAGACATGCATGGCTTAACCTTTGAGACAAGCGTATATTACTGGTAGGATCAACCAGAATTCGTCTTCGTCAATTGCTTGTTCGATATTTTTTGTCTACCAGGGCACCAGTCCCCGCAGACTCTCTTTCTACGTTCATCAGGTGACACAATCTTTGTTGTGACCACTCTCATTGACCTGCGGCAGTACACCGACTCCACAGCGCCAATAACCACACGAGCAAAGGTTGTTCAGGAGGATGTCAGATTATCGATGTACATCGTACACCAACATTTGACGTACCGAGGCATTACACCCCGCACGCCCCCAACAGGACCTATCAAGGCTCGCATACGACCTGCGACTTACTGCGGCTCCCTGAAGGTCCCCGTAGGACGACCATCACCAGTTAAGGTGTAGTTGACTTGTCAGGGCACGGTAGTCCCCACAAGTCCCCGATTATTCGTGGATATCGTCCTACGATTGTTTCTGACTCCTTTTGCTCCCCGCAGGTCCCCGTAGGACGACCATCACCAGTTAAGGTGTAGTTGACTTGTCAGGGCACGGTAGTCCCCACAAGTCCCCGATTATTCGTGGATATCGTCCTACGAGTTTTTGTGACCCTTGGGTTCCCGGCAGGTCCCCGTAGGACAACCATCACCAGTTAAGGTGTAGTTGACTTGTCAGGGCACGGTGGTCCCCACAAGTCCCCGATTATTCGGAGATATTGTCCTACGAGTTTTTGTGACCCTTTTGTTCCCCGCAGGTCCCCGTAGGACGACCATCACCAGTTAAGGTGTAGTTGACTTGTCAGGGCACGGTAGTCCCCACAAGTCCCCGATTATTCGTGGATATCGTCCTACGAGTTTTTGTGACCCTTGGGTTCCCGAACTTTGCTACGATGGTTCTGCCTCCAGAGGAGACTTATGAACACTTCGTATCATTTCTTACACCGAACCATGGGATCGCGAGATTGCTCCCGGATCCCTAATCACCTTACATTTTCGTTTCGTTTCCGTACACTACGATGAGCTAATTCAATTTGTTTGTTCGTCTGGCGAACGTTTTATTGCGGAATTACCGCGGTACTTCCAGCCGGGTATGGCTGCCGTACGACCTACAGGATAGATCATCGAACCACTTTTCGTGCATATTGTCCGTCGAGGGTATCACCTCGATACCCCCAACAGACCTTTGGACACTTCCTCACTACTCCTTGGAGCAGCAATCAGGGAACCATATAGTAGGAACAGCCGAATATGGAACTCTTTTCGTACTTTGGACACCTCCTATAACTTGTATGGCGACTTCGGGGACCTTCATTTCGTTCTCAGTTGGTACCCCTATTTCGGTCTTTGGACACCTCGTCTTACCCGTATAACTCACTTTAGGTCCACTTATTTGCCTGATATCTCATCGTGAACCCGTTTTTCGTACACCGTACACACCTAGGAACACCACATATGCGTTTCCCTTTCGATCGTGAAGTTTTCAAATTTTTCGATTTTTGGTCCTAGAAATTCATGAACGGTGGGAGACCAAAATTTTTCATAAAAAAAAAAATTTCACCGTTTGACCATAAAAACCTTCTTTTCGTACATACCCCATCATTTCTTCACGTTTTAGGCCATTTCTGAAATTTTCGCTTCGATAGTGTGTCCCCTATAATACAAAATGAACATTTTGCATCTCCCACAAGTGGCCATTTTTTTCCGCCACTGAAGAACACGACCTCGGGAACTCGGACCTAGGACGTGGCCATGTAAGTCATAGGCCACCCCAACTTTTGCAAAATACTGTTTCTTTTCACTTTTCATGATCTAAGGCGCGTTCCGACGGCGTTTTGAACAAATTTATGAGAAAAAAAATTTTGACCCTCGGACCAAAATTTTTTCGTTCGGGGCCCCATGGCCTATGGCCAGTATGGGAACTCGGGATGCCGATATGACAAAATTTGTCAAAAAATCTCTAAAAAGTCGCTATGGCCCATTAAATAGAGCTTGTTGAGACCTTTCTAAAACACCTTGGTTGACCCCTGTCCGATACGTAGTTTTCGAGATATTCGAGAAAATGTGATTTTTTGGGACTTAGAAAATTTTTGACCCGTACCCTAAGAAAAAGTGATTTTTTCATAGGACAATTTTTTCTTCGCAAATACTGTTTGGTTTCACTTTTCATTACTAGAAACGCGTTCCGAAGCCATTTTCATCAAAATCTCGTGAAAAAAAAATTTCACCCCCGGACCAAAAGTTGGCCGTTCGGTGCCCTATGGCCTATGGCCAGTATGGGAACCAAGGATGCCGATATGCGAAAAAGTGTCAAAAAATCACTTGAAAGTCGCTATGGCTCATTAAATAGAGCTAGTAAAGACCTTTCTAAAACACCTTGGTTGACCCCTGTCCGATAAGTAGTTTTCGAGATATTCGAGAATAAGTGATTTTTTGGGACTTAGAAAATTTTTGACCCGTACCCTAAGAAAAAGTGATTTTTTCATAGGACAATTTTTTCTTCGCAAATACTGTTTGGTTTCACTTTTCATTACTAGAAACGCGTTCCGAAGCCATTTTCATCAAAATCTCGTGAAAAAAAAATTTCACCCCCGGACCAAAAGTTGGCCGTTCGGTGCCCTATGGCCTATGGCCAGTATGGGAACCAAGGATGCCGATATGCGAAAAAGTGTCAAAAAATCACTTGAAAGTCGCTATGGCTCATTAAATAGAGCTAGTAAAGACCTTTCTAAAACACCTTGGTTGACCCCTGTCCGATAAGTAGTTTTCGAGATATTCGAGAATAAGTGATTTTTTGGGACTTAGAAAATTTTTGACCCGTACCCTAAGAAAAAGTGATTTTTTCATAGGACAATTTTTTCTTCGCAAATACTGTTTGGTTTCACTTTTCATTATTAGAAACGCGTTCCGAAGCCATTTTCATCAAAATCTCGTGAAAAAAAAATTTCACCCCCGGACCAAAAGTTGGCCGTTCGGTGCCCTATGGGATATGGCCAGTATGGGAACCAAGGATGCCGATATGCGAAAAAGTGTCAAAAAATCACTTGAAAGTCGCTATGGCTCATTAAATAGAGCTTGTAAAGACCTTTCTAAAACACCTTGGTTGACTCCTGTCCGATACGTAGTTTTCGAGATATTCGAGAATATGTGATTTTTTGGGACTTAGAAAATTTTTGACCCGTACCCTAAGAAAAAGTGATTTTTTCATAGGACAATTTTTTCTTCGCAAATACTGTTTGGTTTCACTTTTCATTATTAGAAACGCGTTCCGAAGCCATTTTCATCAAAATCTCGTGGAAAAAAAATTTCACCCCCGGACCAAAAGTTGGCCGTTCGGTGCCCTATGGCCTATGGCCAGTATGGGAACCAAGGATGCCGATATGCGAAAAAGTGTCAAAAAATCACTTGAAAGTCGCTATGGCTCATTAAATAGAGCTTGTAAAGACCTTTCTAAAACACCTTGGTTGACCCCTGTCCGATAAGTAGTTTTCGAGATATTCGAGAAAATGTGATTTTTTGGGACTTAGAAAATTTTTGACCCGTACCCTAAGAAAAAGTGATTTTTTCATAGGACAATTTTTTCTTCGCAAATACTGTTTGGTTTCACTTTTCATTATTAGAAACGCGTTCCGAAGCCATTTTCATCAAAATCTCGTGAAAAAAAAATTTCACCCCCGGACCAAAAGTTGGCCGTTCGGTGCCCTATGGCCTATGGCCAGTATGGGAACCAAGGATGCCGATATGCGAAAAAGTGTCAAAAAATCACTTGAAAGTCGCTATGGCTCATTAAATAGAGCTAGTAAAGACCTTTCTAAAACACCTTGGTTGACCCCTGTCCGATAAGTAGTTTTCGAGATATTCGAGAATAAGTGATTTTTTGGGACTTAGAAAATTTTTGACCCGTACCCTAAGAAAAAGTGATTTTTTCATAGGACAATTTTTTCTTCGCAAATACTGTTTGGTTTCACTTTTCATTACTAGAAACGCGTTCCGAAGCCATTTTCATCAAAATCTCGTGAAAAAAAAATTTCACCCCCGGACCAAAAGTTGGCCGTTCGGTGCCCTATGGCCTATGGCCAGTATGGGAACCAAGGATGCCGATATGCGAAAAAGTGTCAAAAAATCACTTGAAAGTCGCTATGGCTCATTAAATAGAGCTAGTAAAGACCTTTCTAAAACACCTTGGTTGACCCCTGTCCGATAAGTAGTTTTCGAGATATTCGAGAATAAGTGATTTTTTGGGACTTAGAAAATTTTTGACCCGTACCCTAAGAAAAAGTGATTTTTTCATAGGACAATTTTTTCTTCGCAAATACTGTTTGGTTTCACTTTTCATTATTAGAAACGCGTTCCGAAGCCATTTTCATCAAAATCTCGTGAAAAAAAAATTTCACCCCCGGACCAAAAGTTGGCCGTTCGGTGCCCTATGGGATATGGCCAGTATGGGAACCAAGGATGCCGATATGCGAAAAAGTGTCAAAAAATCACTTGAAAGTCGCTATGGCTCATTAAATAGAGCTTGTAAAGACCTTTCTAAAACACCTTGGTTGACTCCTGTCCGATACGTAGTTTTCGAGATATTCGAGAATATGTGATTTTTTGGGACTTAGAAAATTTTTGACCCGTACCCTAAGAAAAAGTGATTTTTTCATAGGACAATTTTTTCTTCGCAAATACTGTTTGGTTTCACTTTTCATTATTAGAAACGCGTTCCGAAGCCATTTTCATCAAAATCTCGTGGAAAAAAAATTTCACCCCCGGACCAAAAGTTGGCCGTTCGGTGCCCTATGGCCTATGGCCAGTATGGGAACCAAGGATGCCGATATGCGAAAAAGTGTCAAAAAATCACTTGAAAGTCGCTATGGCTCATTAAATAGAGCTTGTAAAGACCTTTCTAAAACACCTTGGTTGACCCCTGTCCGATAAGTAGTTTTCGAGATATTCGAGAAAATGTGATTTTTTGGGACTTAGAAAATTTTTGACCCGTACCCTAAGAAAAAGTGATTTTTTCATAGGACAATT
This sequence comes from Anopheles stephensi, assembly GCF_013141755.1. Lineage (NCBI taxonomy): Eukaryota > Metazoa > Arthropoda > Insecta > Diptera > Culicidae > Anopheles > Anopheles stephensi. Next base: position 38,595 of record NW_023405206.1, read on the forward strand.
TTTTCTTCGCAAATACTGTTTGGTTTCACTTTTCATTATTAGAAACGCGTTCCGAAGCCATTTTCATCAAAATCTCGTGAAAAAAAAATTTCACCCCCGGACCAAAAGTTGGCCGTTCGGTGCCCTATGGCCTATGGCCAGTATGGGAACCAAGGATGCCGATATGCGAAAAAGTGTCAAAAAATCACTTGAAAGTCGCTATGGCTCATTAAATAGAGCTAGTAAAGACCTTTCTAAAACACCTTGGTTGACCCCTGTCCGATAAGTAGTTTTCGAGATATTCGAGAATATGTGATTTTTTGGGACTTAGAAAATTTTCGACCATGACATATATGAAAAGTGATTTTTTCATAGGACCAAAAAGTTTGTCCAAATAGGGTTTTGGTTCACTTTTTATGGTCAGATAAGTGATCCGATGCTATTTTCATGATCATTAGAGGGATTTCACGCTGTGACCAAAAATTTTCATACTTCATACTTGTCCCCGTGCCGTATATGGGAGGACCGGGGGAACATGTCTTCGTAAGTCGTGATGTTCAGTGACGGATTTCTGGGACTTAGAAAAAAAATGTGCTCTCAGGCACATTATATGTTTCATACACACATGATTTTCATTCTTCATACTTGTCCCCGTGCCGTATATGGGAGGACCGGGGGAACATGTCTTCGTAAGTCGTGATGTTCAGTGACGGATTTCTGGGACTTAGAAAAAAAATGTGCTCTCAGGCACATTATATGTTCCATACACACATGATTTTCATTCTTCATACTTGTCCCCGTGCCGTATATGGGAGGACCGGGGGAAGATGTGTTTGTAAGTCGTGATGTTCAGTGACGGATTTCTGGGACTTAGCAAAAAAATGTGCTCTCAGGCACATTATATGTTCCATACACACATGATTTTCATTCTTCATACTTGTCCCCGTGCCGTATATGGGAGGACCGGGGGAAGATGTGTTTGTAAGTCGTGATGTTCAGTGACGGATTTCTGGGACTTAGAAAAATAAATGTACCCTTAGGCACATTATTTGTATCAATAATTGTATCCCCAGCCTTTCATGGGGAACTTTTCCGTATTCCCGGACTTGTACATTTTTCGGGTTCCACCTCCCAACAATGTATCTCTTCTGTGCATTACGTACCTTATAACGCACGGCACCCATTGGGTGACTCCACTTAACCATCTTTCGATAATGCCCGTGTTGCAGATATAATCCCAACACCTACCATGCTTTATATGTACATCGAACGTTACATACGATGCACCCCGTATTCCCGGACTTGTACATTTTTCGGTTACCACCTCCCGACAATGTATCTCTACTGTGCATTACGTACCTTATAACACACGGCACCCTTTGGGTGACTCCACTTAACCATCTTTCGATAATGCCCGTGTTGCAGAT